>NC_133653.1:30779373-31049535 GCF_009905375.1 Apium graveolens
ATGGCATTTGAGGCATACTAAATGCAGCAAGATAAGGATTGTTAAAATATGGCATGTTTGCAAAATGTGCATAAGGATTCTGTTGAGACATAGTAGGCATAGCATGTAGAGATGATGCAGACATGTTAGGCATGGAAGAGGGTACAGTTATGGGGTTTTCTTAATAGATTTGCAATTAGCAGATAGATGATTAACACTACTACAATGCACACAGCTTTTTCTAGGAGCATACCTATCAGGTGTGTAATTGTTATGTTTGTTAACACCTACCTTTCCATTTCTGTAGATTTTCTTTTAGTTTCCTTTTATCCTCAACCATCTTGAGCCTATTATTTAACTGTTCTAAGGTCATGTGCCCTATATTCACCTTACTGACATCTTTGGATGTGCTTGCTTCTTCTTTAACAAAGTTCTTGGAAGTTGAACCAAACTTTTTGTTGAGTTTCTTTAGATTTTCACTAATAGAAACATCTGCCTATTTTAATTGAGGAACCTTCAACGGATGCTCATTTTCTTCCTTCAACGGATAACCTTCATCATCCGTTGATTCCACATCCGTTGACAGCCCATCAATTAATTCCAGTTTCTTTTTGTTTTTATCCCAGTCAGTTTCACAGAATGATTCAATTCCTTGGACCTTGGCAATTTGAGCACTAACATCCCTAGATGTTTTCCAGACTTTAATCACCTCTTGCTCTCTCTTTAATTGATTAGAAAGTATTTCTACTTTCTTAATAGATTCAGCTAGTTCATTCTCAACAGATATATAATGCAGCTTGGTTCTCTCTAGGTCAATCAACTTATCTTCTAACATAGCATTTCTATTACTTAAAAACAGATTGTTCTCTTTAATCCTACTATTTTCTTTAGCAAGAGATTTAAGAGACACACGCAAATGATACAATTCAGTAGACATGTCATTAAAAGCATCATTGCACTCTTCTTTAGTAAGTTGTGTTACATCAGTAGTGATTACCTGAGTTGTTACCTGATTGCTTGATGAACTAACTTCATTTTCCTCAGAATCAGCCATTAGAGCTAAGTTGACATACTCCACATCTTCATTCTCTTCCTCTCCATCAGCTGCCCAATCTTTTTCTTGAGTAATGAAAGCCCTTTCCTTTTGCTTGAGCAGATCAAAATATTTCTTCTTGTAATCTACTTGGTCAAATTTCTTCTTTTCAGAGGTTGGCTTTCTGCACTCACTTGCAAAGTGTCCACTTATACCACAATTGAAACACTTGAACTTTGATTTGTCCACCATGTTCTTATGAGGTTTAGTGGCTCTAGTGTTTTTCTTAAACTTCATCTTTGCAAATCTCCTGGACAGAAATGCAAGATGCTCATCAACACTATCAGAGTCATCTTGACTGGAGTTGTCTTCATTCTCAGCAACTTGCTCTTTTCCTTTGCTTGATTCCTGATATCTTGTACCATCTTTGGAGTTTGATGTAGATCTCACAGTTTCTTGTCTGCATTCCCTCTCATTTTCAGCTACCAATGCAACTGAACTTCCTTTCTTTCTCCCCTTCTCCAATACCTCATCCTGTTCCAACTCTAGTTCATAAGTCTTCAAGATTCCATATAATCTTTCAAGAGTGAAGTCCTTATAATCCTGAGAGTTTCTTAAGGAGACAGTCATGGGTTTCCATTCCTTTGGCAAGGATCTTAAGAATTTAAGATTTGAATCCTTCACCCGGTACACTCTACCATACAGCTTCAATCCATTCAATAGCTTTTGGAATCTGTTAAATGTGTCATTTAAAGATTCATTTTCTTCAAAATGAAAATACTCATACTGTTGAATGAGAAGCTGCATCTTGTTCTCTTTTACTTGTTCTGTACCTTCACACAGCAGCTGAACTGTGTCCCAAACCTCTTTGGCAGTTGAGCAATTTATCACATTATCAAACATATCCTTGTCAAGACCATTAAACAAAATGTTCATAGCCTTCTTATCCTTGTGGACTTCTTCTGTGTCTTCCATTGTCCATTCTGCTCTAGGTTTTGGAATGGATTGACCAACAGCAATTGTGGCCGTAGCAACTGTGGCTACTTTGTGGGGAATGTGAGGACCATTCTCAATACAGTTTACATAACCTTCATCTTGGGAGAGTAGATGAAGGTGCATTTTCACCTTCCAGTGGTGATAACTGTCTCTGTCAAGAACTGGGATTTTTACTCCAATATCCTTCTTACTCATCTTTGTTAGATTCCAAGATCTTTAAACTCTTTGTTTGTCAAGAGCCTGCTCTAATACCAATTGTTATTTCTAGAGAACTAACAATGAGATTTACAGAAGGGGGGTTGAATGTAAATCTCAAAACTTTTTCAAGTTTTGAGCAGTTTATAAAGACTGTGTGTTCAAGATGAACAAGTGTGTGAATTGCTTTAAGCTGATACAGACAGATATATATTCAAACACAAATGTAAAGAACACAATAAACCTTTAAAAACTTTTCTGGTGGATTTGTTGTTCCACCAGAGATGGTATTTCAGAAATTCTGTGATCTAAGAATTTGATCACAGCTGCATCCTAGTACAAACTAGATAATTTTTCTCTCAAGATTTTTCTAAACAGCTCTGGAAAAATTCTTATCTAATTACTAGCTACTACTTGGTTTATATATTACCAAGTTTACAAGTGAAGACAAGGATATAATAAAATAATAAAATAAGATCTCCACTTGTTTCTTCTCCAGTTCACTCCAGTACTTTGTTGACTTAATGTCTCTTTATACTAGAGTAGAACGGCTGCTTTTTCTGATGTTCCTGAAATTAGGCTGCCACATTTCAGTTATCTCTGTTCACCCACGTGCCTCTGTTTGTAGGTACAACTACCACTTATCAACGGTTAATCAACAGAACATCCGTTGAAGCTTTCATCCGTTGATGCACTCATCCGTTGAAGGATGTTATCCGTTGAAGCTTTAGAGACATCCGTTGAAGCTTAGCTTCTCATCCGTTGAAGGTCTTTAAGTCATCCGTTGATACCACTTCATTTATACAAAATTACAAGGCATGAAATATTTACAATTGGCCTTCCTATCTGCATATCTTCTAGTAGTCAACATGACTCATAGTTTCTCTCAACTTCTAAGAATTACATCTTAAATACAGAGACTGAAATATGCTACAACACTAGACTTATTTCTAAGTAAAGCTACACCATCAACGGATAGCCAAAGTGGTCTTATCCGTTGAGGCTACATACACTGAATTTCTACTTAAGTGTTTTGTTAAACATATCATCAAACTAATGCACATATATTCCTAACACTTGTGTCAAGCCTATCTTATTTAATCATTTACTTTCCCATTCACTATGCTTAGTTCTATTTAATGTAAATTAGAAACTCCTTTCTAATTTCATTCACTCTGGCCAGAGATTCCTGAACTAGCATAAGTGGATCAGTATTGAACATTCTCTTCCTTCACTGGAAGGGGTAGATCCTTTATTAATCATACACTATCTTCGTGTACAAATTCTGTAATAACTCCAAAATTTTGGACTTTTTGTAACCCTTATGAATAGTGATTTTGCTGATTATGCTGAATAAGAAAACTTTGTTTGCCTCACTTTGTAAAGGTTCTTTTATTGTTATTCTGAGATCTTATTAGTACTCTATATGGTATATAAGTGTATGTAAAGATCGTCAGAATCCAAATTCGAACACTTTGATTTTTCCCGAAAAATCCACCAAATACAGAAAGAATTGAGTATGAGGTAACAAGATAAAAAGGATTTAAATTCAAGGATTATAAGAGGGGATCATAAAAAGGAATATAATTTATTGAGAAAGGTTAAGGGAACCCAAGTAATAAGATCTCGGGTATGATCCTTCAAACGATAAACGAGAACGAAAGTTAAGCGAACCGTATAACAGATCAGCGATCATTAGCCAAGTGATTATGAGTTAATCAAAGGGGTTAGTGGATGATGATGTCATCACACCATGAAGAGAACGATAAGTGTAACAAGATGACATAGAAGAATGACATAAGCATGACCAAAAAGGGAAGGAATTGTTGGTTGATTTTAAGCCATTCATTTTTTACCATGGTAAAAGGTTAACTAACAAAACAAAAAGGGAAAGCAACCAAGAAAACATCATCTTCCCCCCCTTATTCTTTGCTCTCGGCTTTTCCATGAAAAGCGAAGGAGAAATTTTCAAAACTCAAGCTACACACCTTCAAAAATTAAGAGGTTTGTTTCCTTAGCTTCCATAATTCATGACTTAGTTATGTTATGAGTTGGAAGTCAAGATTCCAAGGTTTACTAAGCTAATCAATTCATCAAAGTTCTTGGTGAATAGTGTTTTCAAGAAACTAACTTTGTGTTTTCTTATGTTTTCTTCAAGATCCAAGCTTAGTAGAGATAGTTATGGGTTACTTAAGTCTTCCTAAGTGATTCTCCACTCTCCAAGAAAGGTATAACTTCTCAAACCCTTAATCTTAAGTTTTGTTGGTTTGGATTTCATAATGTTTAGATGATGGGTTAAGTGTAATGGGTGTGTACTCATGTTTAGACCTTTTTATGAGTAGTATAGTTCATGAGAGGCATGATTATTGAATATTTAGAGATTGGTTAGTTTTTTAATGTTTTTGGAGTTGTAAATCTTGATGATTAGTTAATAAACTTAAGTAAGCTCTTAGTTCATGATTGAGAAGTAGTATAAATTGGAAATATTGAGTTGTTGGGGCTGTTGTAGTAAAGAATGGATGAAGTTTGGTTGTAGTGGTGATTGTGGGTTGAATTGTGAATTGATTGGAATGGTTTAAATTTGGTAATCGCGTAAACATAGTCGTCGTAATGCCCGATTTAGTTTAGACTATTTTGTTCTTAACATCAGGACCTGAGAACTAACTGTTAGGTTTTGACCATTTACATGATTAGATATTCATGTTACGAGCTTCGTTTTGATATGTGGTTCGCTTGAATCTGATGTACGGTTTAGGAGAAACGACCGTTTTAAGTAACGGCATTTCGCGAACGAACCATTACCCCTCGCCTTACTTTGAAACCTTGGTTAAGACCCTTAAATGACTAATTGGAGTATGAAACAATTATGTAAAGTGGACTAGGCAGTTGGTAGGGTATTCGCGAAAGCGTCGCCTTAAAATTCGTAATGGTTAATTTATTAAAAATGGTGGAGCCGAGGTTACTCGAACGACTTATGTGATTTGTTAAGCGTAGAAATGACCATAAGCAAACGTTAGGGTTCAATTGGTTAAAGTCTAGTTTCTTAAGCAACCGTGGTTTAATTCCGGCTTATGTTGTTGTTCATAGGTTACCGGACCCACTCTAAGCTTAAGTCTACCCCGGAGCACTCAGGCAAGTTTTCTACCCGTTATACTGTTGTTGTGATGTAAATATATGTATATGCATTATCTTATGATAAGTGCATGATTGTTATTAGCAAATTTTGCGATATATTGGAGCATGCTGATATGGTATATATGCATGTCTGTTTCATAATCTTGATATCTAATCTGTTGATTCCAATGCTTATAGTTGCATAATACCTATGCTAGAGATAAGCAGTATTTGCGTATACCCTTAGTATAGGGGACCCAAAGGTGGATATTTTCTAAAACCGGGAGTCGATGTTCCCAAGTATATTATATATATTTATATATAGATAGATATAGTTTTCAAAACTATTAATCGGATAAGGTTTATTCGATAACTTTATTTTTATTTAAGGAATATTATCTTGAAAATTCATTCAAGGATTTATGACTCAGTTTATTTTATTTAAGGAATATTATCTTGAATATTCATTCGAGGACTTATGACTCCGCTTATTTTATTTAATGAATATTATTTTGAATATTCATTCGAGGACTTATGACTCCGCTTATTTTATTTAATGAATATTATTTATTTTATTAAAGAATAATGTTTCGATAATCAAACTTATATTCGATTATTCAAATAAAGATCATACTTTCGTATAAGTATATCTTTGGTTATTTATTATTCATTTCAAGTATGAGTCTTAAAACTTCTACTTCAATTATTTTTATAAGGATTATCCTTACGGGAATATTATTTAAATAATAATATTCAGATATTTTCTAATATATCGGGACTGATTTATTTCATTAAATCAGCATTACTCCAAACATTCTTAAAAATGTTTTCGAGTCTTCAAAATGATTTTAAAAGTTAGAGCGGATCCCAAAACTCGTTTTCAAATTTAAGATCTTCCTTTCGAAGGAGATTTAAATACTCGCTTAAAAATTGAGGGATCCGGCTCTGTGGTGTATTTTATATTCGCAACGAGGTTGCTGTTTTGATAAATGAATTGATTACTTACCCAACGTTCGAGAAGTAAGTCCATCTAATTGAGTCGGCATAAGCGACATGCCGGGGTACGGTCTATCAAAGTGTAAGTGGCTGGGTGGCAGTCCATTAACGCGTAAGAGGCCGGGTGGCGGTCCAGCACAAGGTCCTAATGAGGCCAGGGTGATGACCGGTGGGGGATTCATCCATCTACTAGTAGAAAAGGTTACTTATTGGAATCTTTGCCTGATCAGCAAGATATCAGGTTTATGACAAAATTCTTTTCTTTTCAAATTCATTGGATATTACAACTCTGTTCATACTTTACATGACAGAGGTTTTCAGGAAATGTATGAGAGATATATATGGATATATATATCGGGACTTAATAAAGTATCTCGTAACTTCATTTCTTTCAAATGATATTTCAAAGATTGGATCTATTCAAGTCTTATCTTGTAGTCTCATCTATGTGATGAACTTTTGAAACTAATTATAACTTGAACGGTGGTAGTTCAAGTAGTATTCGGAAAAGATATAAGTATATTGGAGTATCTTGTAACTTCATCCTTTCAACTTATATCTAGTAAATGATTATCTTATGCATGACAAAGATTTTCAGAAATACGTTGAGACAAGGTTAGATATATGAGATCACCTTGCAACGATAATTTATACAGTTATAAACTGGAACTCTGTGTATATTATACATGTCAGAGGATTTCAAAGATTTGAGAAGTATATATGTATATGTATATGTATACTGAATATTTTGCGATTTCGTCGCATTAAGATATCAAACTTGGTTCATTTCTTCTTGACCAAGACTTTCATGAGTACTATGAGAATGCTCATATATTGTTAATTATTATACATATTATTTCGGTGGGCTTGTTGCTCACCCTTGCTTTCTTCTTTTATCACACAACAACAGATAGACAAGATAAACAGGACCAAGCTCCCAATTCGTGAGCGGATATGAAACGTTCTGCAGTTTCCTGTAGGCGTTGATGCCGTTGTAGCTGAGGTAGGAACTACCAATAGGCTAGGCTTTCAACTTTTGATGTACCAGACTTATGTATCTTTATGAATTATAATAATGGCAAAGAAATGTAAATTTATTCAGAAACCCTTTTAAGATGTAATGGCATATAATTGTGGAATAAAATGACTCGTGTTATTTTTGGATATTCATCTCTGAGACTATAACTTGTGGTGTGTGTGTTTATTGTGGGGTCACAGTACAGAGTAGTTGATTGTTTATTAAGATTGCGTGTTATTAAGGGAAATGGAACTCGTGACAACCCGGATCCCCAACCCCGGATTTGGGGGTGTTACAGAAATGGTATCAGAGCGAAGCGTTATAAACCTCAGAGATGATGTGGCGTTATGATAATAAGCTTAATAAGATAATAAGAACTCTTGCCAAGTTTATAGTCGGGCTACCTAACGTAGTACTGACAGTTAAAACCCTTATGGGAACCCTTATAAATATCGTGATAGAAGCGTAGTTCGTTATCGTATATGGTAGCGGGACTCTGAACCCTGAGGTTGAGGAGCAACAACGCGATGATGTTTTATTACTTATTGGAGATCAGATTGTGGATCTGATAGAGCGTCCTAACGCGGGACTGGATGATGTTAATATTGAGGATGTAGCGGTCGAGGATGTTGTCCCAGAAGGGATTGTTGCTGAGAAGGATCTCGTGGAGGATCCTAACAAGACTGAAGAGATGGTCGCTGAGGAATTGATAACCATGGTTAGAGCGAATACCATAGGTAGGATTGGACGATCACTTCCGGAGGTTCGTTCAAGTTTGTAAAGATAGTAGCCCCTTTAACGCGGCTTACTCGTAAGACTGAGAAGTTCGAATGGACAGAGAAATGCGAGAACAACTTTTAAGAACTGAAGTAAAGGTTGGTGACGGCCTCTATGATGGCGTTACCGGATGGAAAAGGAGATTTTGTGATGTGTAGTGACGCTTCGTATAACGAATTAAGGTGCTTCTTATACATCACAACAAAGTAATCGTGTACGCGTCAAGACAGTTAAGGGAATGTAAAATTCGATATCCCCACCCATGAGCTTGGGCTCGTGGCAATAGTTTTACCCTAAAGATTGGAGGCACTACTTGTATGGAGAAAAGTGCGAGATTTATATAAACCATAAGTTCTCTAGTACATTTTCACGCAGAAAGAGCTCAACATGCGCCAGAGAAGGTGGTTAGAGCTAATCAAGGATTACGATAATGAGATTCTTTATCATCCAGGGAAAGCCAAAATGGTGGCTAATGCCCTTAGTATAAAAGAGAGACTTAAGATGAAAATGTCTTTGGGAGAGTTGATAAGAGATTTTGAGAAAATGGAAATAGAAGTGAAGGTAACCGGAGCCGGTACCGAAAAGCTGTTTGAGATTGCAATATAGCCCGGATTATTGGAGAAGATCATATTGTGCCAAGAAAAAAAGTGATGAATAGAGGCATAGAACCAATGACCGGAGAAGAGATTAATACCTAGAGAGATGATGAGGGAATAATGAGGTTACCTCCTACATAATTTGGGTTCCAAATGTTCAAGAGCTTAATGACTGGATCTTAGATGAAAGTCATAGTTCGAGGAATAAGATTTAGAGCAAACCCTGAACGTGATAGTCAGGGAGGTCGCCATCAAGATAGAAGGAACCCATAACATAATGAAGTGGAAAATGAGGATTTAAAACATGTAGGATGATCCCGATTATGGGGAGGAGGAGGAAATGTTCAGACTAAGGAAACAGAAGTCGAGTAAGGAAAGGAGACCCGAGACGGTACTCCTATACGATAATTTATGGACCTTTCTAGACAGAACTTAGACTATTATCCCCAACCACCACCCTGAGGAGACAGTGCGATGGGAAATTCTTTCAGGACCTTTAAATCGCTAAGCTCTCAGAGTTCCAAGGAATAAGCTGACCCAGTCGAGGCAAGAGCCTGGCTAAAGGAAATATAGGAATCATTTGAGATTCTAAATGATTGACGAATCACAAAAGACTGTTTTTGTCACTTACCCTCCTAAGAGAGAGGCCACCCGTTAGTGAAAGACCAAGAAAGGCACGGAGTCAGAGGTTAGAATAAACTGATTAAAGTTCAGTCAATTGTTTTCGGGAAAGTAATTCCCAAGGTTATGGAGATAGTGTAAAAGCTTTAGAGCCAGAACAAAGGCGGACGAGTATGATGAATTATGAAGCTAAAGTTATAAAAGTTGGCAAGATTCGTTCTGATGACAAGAATCCCAGAATGACGTGATGTTTGAAGTCAATGAGTAGTGGGTTCATGAAATGATTGTAATAGAAATGAAAATAAAAAGAAACTGAAGTGGGAAGGAAAATAAAGACAATAGAGTTTGAGGAATGATAAGGGAGTTGGGTATGAGGAAACCCTAAAGACTCGTAGCAATAGAAATAGAAAAGTATGTATTCGTCAGGATGAAGGTGATTCACCATAAGTTAAAATTGATGGTTGAAGGCATAAGAGATACATATATTTTATCCCCTGTAAGTTGGGAGGATTCGAGGAAACCTTGAGATAGTTCGAAGGATAAATAATGAGACACGGATAGACTGAGGAGGCAAGAAAGTAAGAAATTAGGAAAAATTGGGTGAAGGAAGTGACCTTCAAGAATGTGAAGTGTAAGACCAGTGGCATGATACCCAGAAAGGGAGACGCCAGGTATGAAAGATATCCCAATAGTGAGATGACTGTTAAGATAAACAACAAAAGTAAATGAGGATTTAGTAAATAGAAGTTCACGTTGAACACAACCAATATCTTCCAGAACATCCATGTGATCATTACCGAATCAGGCAAGAAATGTGGATAACCATTATTGTCTTTTGGAGGCCATATGGATTGGCCTCATTTTGGATAAGGATACTATTATGAAATTTGGTATGGAATATCGAGGTGGAAATGATTGAATAAGATACCCTTATCAGGGATATATGACTAGATTTATCCATGGAAGGATGTAAGTACCTTTTTAAAGGTGGAATTAAGGATAAAACCCCGATAACTTGAAATGAATCCTAGGGGAATGCATGAAGGTTGGCATTTCACCCTTAATAGGGACAATATGAGTTTTGACAGTATGAATTGGAAAGGATTAAGGGAACAACAACCTTTAAGGATCAGTGGAGAAATTTTTTCAGAAGTGTATAAACAATGGTTCTAGTATTAGTAAATGATATTTTGATATGCCCTGTATTTAGGGAATACAGGGGAATGATTTAAGGATAACCTTAGAGGTTTTACAAGGAGAAATGTAATATTCAAAGTTCTCAAGAATAGAAATTTTGATGAAGGAAATATGACGTAATTATAATAATGCCAGGTGGGGCACGTGTTGAACCATAAGAAAGTATAGATTGATCCAATGAGGGTCGAGATTGGTGAAAACAAGAAGGACCCAAGATAAGAGACGTCCTAAGTATGATCAAGAGTCAGCCATGATAATGTTCACATCTAAAGACTAAGGCAATGACTTATGGAAAAATGGTGATTTTTTTTCTCACCGGGACTTAAGAGAAGCATTTTCACATAATCAGTGATTTGAAATGAGGTAGAAAATTTAGTTGGAGGTGGTTAAAATGAGATTGATTGTAAGGAAATTTTACTATCAGGAAAGGCCAAAGAGGTGGCCAACACTTTAAGTGTAAGAGGACAATTATCAGCGCTCGTGTCAGAGGAATACAGTGATAATGGTTAATTCCGTGAAGGTTGTATTATGGTGTGAAAGATTGACATTCCTTCTGATGAATGTGCGGTACTCAACCGTAATAGTAGTTTGGTAAAGATTAAATTCATGTAATCGCCGTGAGCGAGCTTTCTATCTTAGAAGGTCCTATCTTGAGATAAGCCAGGGGCATGTTACGAAAGGACTAAATGAACCTTTGAGCTTCATGTCTCCCAGTAAAGAAATATGGTTAATAATGGTATTAGCCTGCTATCGTTGCTTTGATTGAAACTCTTCTGCAATTTTATCTGCTTCATGTCATGTATGTACGTCAGGATTAGGAATGTTCTTCACGAATCATGAATGGTGATTATGTTACCTCCTTAGAAGGATTCGATATGATATGAATGGACTCCGTATGGTTAGCTATTAAAACTTCATGGAAAACGAATGACTACCGTAGGTCCGTGGTGGACTATAGTAATGCATCAACGATTCTATGAATATTTATACAATGACAACTGTGAGAGTTGTAATGTAATGAGCGGTGAGATTGAGTACCACTAATCGGGTCATGGTGATGTATAAGTAATCATCGCTAGACTAACTAAGGAGATCATTTACCTATGATATATTTATTCCTTCTTATCGATAAAGAGTAGTATTACTATACGAAGAAGGTTACGGAATAGCAATGGATTCTAGTAACTATGATGTCTAGAATGAAATCTGAGATTCGATTTTTGCTGTCAAGGGAGTTTCAAAGGTGATTGTTTATAAGCTCGAGCAAGAGCATGGGTCCATAGAATGATGGACGGAATAGTAAATATTCAGGCACGTGAAATACGATGATATAATACTTGATGTTGATATATATATATACGTATATGTTTTGTTCTCCTATGACAAACCTCTATAGTTCAGAGGTAGATTCCAAGCCAGATATTTTGTGGCAGTATTTTTTTACATATATACAATTCTTTTCAATTCGTTCTTTTCTCTTCTTTTCATTGCATGTAATCTGAGAAGAACAACCCTTCCAGAAGGGGAGGTATTGCTGAATGACTATCTATCTGTGTGATAGAAGCCTAGTAGGATACCACATGTTGTTTAATTGCTTGTCAAGTACTAAAGGTTGGCCACCTTCTATACTAACTATGTGATATAACAAGTGTTCATGATCATAGTGATATCTCAATAAATTCTTTTACTTCTATATGAAGGACCAAGCTTTTGAAGATAGAAGCAGCTAGAAAGGAGTAGTATCAGCGCGGTGGTATTCCGAATCTAACGCGTTCATGATACTAAGGTTGACGCGGTTATTAAAAGGTTATAGAATGCTAACGAGCAAAAGTGTAACCAGTATAGTATTATGTAGGGAAGATAGTAACGATTACGAACAAGAAAAGAAGAAGTATTTAGAAGCAAAAGCTATAGTATTAGAAGCTATTATGAGAGTCTGTGTAATAGACTTGAAAGAATTTGGAATGATCATTTATCGCGGATTGAGTTTTCTTACGACAATAGATCATATGTCATTATTGAGATGTCGCCTTATGAGATCCTTGAGGGAAGACAATGTCGATCTCCCTTATGTTAGGATGAAGTTGTAGAGCGCAAGATGCTCGGACCCGCAGTAGTCCAAAGGACCAAGGATATAATAGATCTAATCAGAGGATGGCTGGTAGTAGCCCAAGATGGACATAGGAAGTATGTTGATTTGGCACGAAAGGACAAAGAATAGGAAGTAGGGGACCTAGTGCTGTTATAGGTATTCCCTTGGAAAGGATGGATGAGGTTCGGAAAGAAAGGAAAGCTAAGCACACGAATTGTTGGACCCTTGGAGATATTAAGACGTATTGGGAAGTTAGCATATGAGCTAGCCCTACCCCCGAACCTGTAGCAAGTTCATAACGTGTTCCACGTATTGATGTTAAGGAAGTGTAATCCGGATGCCAGACAAATAGGGGCATATAAGCGCATAGACGTGCAACCAGACGTAACCTATATGGAGCAACCAGGAAAGGTTATAGATTGAAAAGGAACAAGTGCTTAGGAGAAGGGTTATCAAACTAGTCAGAGTTTGATGATAGAACCACAATGTGGGAAAATTTACTGGATAGTTAGAAAGTGCAATGCTAAGAGAGTATCACTATTCATATTCTATCTGATTCCGGGACGGAATCCTTTAAAGGAGGGGAGACTGTAATAACCCCAAAATTTTGGACTTTTTGTAACCCTTATGAATAGTGATTTTGTTGATTATGTTGAATAAGAAAACTTTGCATGCCTCACTTTGTAGAGGTTCTTTTATTGTTATTCTGAGATCTTATTAGTACTCTATATGGTATATAAGTGTATGTAAAGATCGTCAGAATCCAAATTCGAACACTTTGATTTTTCCCGAAAAATCCACCAAATACAGAAAGAATTGAGTATGAGGTAACAAGATAAAAAGGATTTAAATTCAAGGATTATAAGAGAGGATCATAAAAAGGAATATAATGTATTGAGAAAGGTTAAGGGAACCCAAGTAATAAGATCCCGGGTATGATCCCTCAAACGATAAACGAGAACGAAAGTTAAGCGAACCGTATAACAGATCAGCGATCATTAGCCAAGTGATTAGGAGTTAATCAAAGGGGTTAGTGGATGATGATGTCATCACACCAACAAGAGAAGGACAAGTGTAACAAGATGACATAGAAGGATGACATAAGCATGACCAAAAAGGGAAGGAATTGTTGGTTGATTTTAAGCCATTCATTTTTTTACCATGGTAAAAGGTTAATTAACAAAACAAAAAGGGAAAGCAACCAAGAAAACATCATCTTCTCCCCCCTCATTCTTTGCTCTCGGCTTTTCCATGAAAAGCAAAGGAGAAATTTTCAAAACTCAAATTACACACCTTCAAAAATTAAGAGGTTTGTTTCCTTAGCTTCTATAATTCATGACTTAGTTATGTTATGAGTTTGAAGCCAAGATTCCAAGGTTTACTAAGCTAATCAATTCATCAAAGTTCTTGGTGAATAGTATTTTCAAGAAACTAACTTTGTGTTTTCTTATGTTTTCTTCAAGATCCAAGCTTAGTAGATGTGATATCCCGTATTTTCAGAATTATTATTATTAATATTTGAATATGTTTATGTGATTTTCTGATTTAGAAGGAATAAAATGGTGGATATTTTATTCCTATTTGACGAGTTTGTGTTATTAATTGGTAATGTGCTAATTGTTGAGTGTTATATCGGTCCTTGTTAATATCTGAAAATATTTCCTTAAATGTATTAATTTCAAAAGTTTATTTGAAACCCGATCATTTATTGATATCGGTAAATTGAGTTCGTTTAGTAATATTAGGGATTGGATGGATATTATGTCTGCTATGTGTTGTATGTAATATTAATTGTGTGTGACTTAGTTGTGATTGAGGATTATTTGTATTATTAATTACTGAGTCGTATCGTTTTGTTTTTGTCTTTAAAAGTGATTTTATTGAAAATCTAATTTCATAAATATTTAAATTATCTTTCAAAAATATTTTTATGACTTTATAATTACAATAATTATTTTTGGGATTTTATAAAATTTAGAAATCATTATTTCATCAATTATTTAGCCCTGTGTGATTTTCTGATTTCATTTATTTGTAAAATTCGTATTTAATTCCAAAATCCTTCAAAAATTATGAAACTCATATTTATTTAAGTTTGAAATATTCTGAGAATTTCAAAATTATTTTGGGAATTTTTAGGATTAATTTTAACCGCGCGTTGAATCGTTTAATTGCTAAAAGCGGGTATAAATTACATTTCAAAAATTATTTTAAAATTTCGAAATTTATGTTTTTATAAATTATGGGATATTTGTAACATTTTAAGACTATTTTTGTGATTTTCTGAATTTGTTTCAAGTGCAGCTCGGTTCGTTAAATTGTGTAATGCGGGTATAACGCGCAAGTCAAAAATACTTTAAAAATTATAAAAATTTTATTTTATTAGTTTTTAATTATTCTGAGAATTTTAGAATTTGTTTGGTAATTTTCTGATTTTATTTACCTGCGCGTTTATTCGATAAGTTGAGAAATGCGGGGCAAAACAAAATTTTCAGATATAAATAAGGATATGTTGCTGTGATCTGTTGAAAAAAAAAAAATAGAAAACGTGTACACACCCCCCACCCCACCTGGCAAACCAAGCCCCCTTTTTTATTTGTTCACCCGCGTACCCCCCAATTTCTTTACCCAGCCTGTGCTTCCTTCTCTCTCTGTCTCTCCACCGTCTCATATATTTATATATTTTTAATTTTCAAAAATTCATATCTCTCAAACCGTTCATCCAAATTTCAATTATTATATATATAAACGATCAGCGCTTCGATACCTACGCATAGGTATATATATTGCAAGGTTTTGAGAAGAAAATTTGCGGGGCATATTTCCGTTATATTTCCGTTTTAATTTATTTTCGGGGCGTAGAGAAAGAGTTTGGAGGTGGTGATTACTCCACATGGTATCTCAGCGTGTATATGTGTATGACCATTAATTTCGGATTTTTCTGGAGATATTTTTCGGACATCAGATTTTCTCTTCGGGTTGATCAGAATTTATTTTGGGTAACGATTCCGAAATTCCGCCTTCGTAGTTGTGTATATTATAGCATGTTAGTGTTTATATATTTATTTCATAATTTTTAGAAATTGTTGGAGAAGTCACTTTTGGTCCGAGTTTTGGTTCAGGTGGCCGTGTTATTCATTTCTGGAGTGTTTATATGCGTAAATATAAATTATTGTGTTGATTGTTGTTGGTTGTGTCGATATGATATCGACTGGCAGTCCGAGAAATAGAGGAGGTGCTGTCCGATTTCCAAGAGAATATTATTTTAAATTATTTTACAGGCTCAATAATTCTTATAAAATTATTTCGAGTGTTCGAGCACTATTATTTAGTTATAAATGATTCAGAGACCTGTTTTAATTCCGAAAAATGTTCAAAAATTCATATTAAATAAACCGTTCGTCCGTTTAATACGAAATGAACGCGTGCAGACTCAGAAAAATATTCCGCTTTCATTAAAAATACTTTCGAGACCCAAATCCTTTTTGTTTCGAAAGGTCGTTTGTTTTACAAGTTATTCTGAGTCGATTATTGATCGAAAAATCATATTTTTGACCTGATTTCAGTTTTAAACATATCGAGTCGACCCTTTTGACGAACTGAGTCATATGTGATATGAATTAAGTGATACATGAGTTATGTGCTTATGTGCTATGTGAATTATGTGTGTGTGTGGATTAAGAGCCCTGTGTTTGTCTGTTATATTTATATGTGGGTTATCGTATGGGTAGACGATAGGGTTTTGACGCGCCGTTCGTCAAGTAATTATCATTTAGACAATTAAAGTTGTATCTTTTAATTATAGATGCGGATCATTCGAGTTGATCAAGACAAGATGTTGGATAAAGAGTGAGATGGAATGGAAGTGGATATCTGGCTTCTAGCAATCGCAGGAGCAGCATATCAGTAAGGTGTTGAAAAGCAGGACGGAGATGTTTTAAGACAGAATGTCAGAATAGATGCGTCATTGCGAGTGTGACTAACTGCTAAAAACTCAAAGGCAAGTACCCCTGACTTCACTTATTGTTCAAGTGACGTTATTTCGAATCATATTATGCAAGTATTATTTTCCCTATTCTCTGTTCGGAATAGATAAATGTTTTACATATCGCTGAATTAAATAATTCTGTTTATGCAAATACTCATCTGCTATTCTATATTCAGAATAGTCAAGTGATTTTACTTATCCAATTTCTGGATTTATAAATGTTTTGGATTTTGAGAAAAGTGATTTGGTTGTGAATATTCCTACCCAAGTTAATGGGGGAATAAAATTATTTCGGGTGTCGAGTATTATGACCCCATTTCAATAAAAGGTTTTGAGATTGGATGGTTACTGATTGCGTAAGAGGCCGAGGCACCGGTCCAGCGTGAGCTATTATACGGAAGTACAATACAGAAGTGTAATATCTTACAAGGCTAGTTATGCCTTTTTCTGGCGCCCTATAGGTACCGTATGTCTTCGGGATACGGGTAGTACCTATATTAACGGTATGGCTGCGGGATACCGGTGTTGTTTCATGACTGATCATCAGGAACAACATAGTGCATAATTTGGTTCCAATCGATATTATTATATTGCTTTTGATAATCTTATAAGGAATGATTTATCAACTGTTTCTGTTTTGGAATAATGGTAAAGTGCGGTTTTGATTCAGATTTTGATTTATGGTGATACTTACGTTGTTGTTAAATATCAAAGGTGGTATTAATATAGATGAATGATGTTGACTTCAGTATGGAATGTTGTGAGCATCAAAGTTCGTAGTGATATCTAATTTGATATGATAGCAAAATAAGTATTAATTTGAAGAGTTCGGTTTTGAATAAAGTTTATGATTCAATCCATAATCATCGCTTGTTGTTGTTGTTGTTTACGATATTTCCGTAAACACTGTTTTACGAGTTGATCCTCGTCAAGATTCAAAGTATTACTGAAGCATTTCGCTCAAAAATATCAAAATGGTTTTGAATACAATTAAGGAATCAATTCTGGGATTCCTCAACTAAAATTTTATGATTCAGCAATTATGATTTTAAATGTGCTGCTCTGATGCAGATGTCAGTTTTATATCAAACAACCCTATATATGTCATAATGATCTTGCTGAGCATTTCTTTCGCTCATACTTGCCTGTTTTTAAATTTAACCTCCAGTGAGGATTAGCTTGCTGTTTAGCCGCGTAATTCGAGGAAGCAAGAGGAAGCTTTTGGAAAGGTGGTTGGTCCAGGGTTGCGGACTAGTGTAAGTTTTATTGTGTAAAGTTATTTATATTAGATTATATTATAGTTGTATATTTTATTTGGGCCTAGTATACTTCATTTCGAAGTTATACTAGTGGGTTTAATTGTGAGTTGGAATTTATTGAAAAGAGTTTTAAAAGAAAGTGAGAAAAATTTATTTGTGGAATTTGGATATCTTGTTTCTAGAACTGTAACCTTAAAAGATCTTGGATTAGTTTGGGGTCATTTATGATAAATATCTTCCGCTGGCATTTATTATTTGATTTAACAGGTTATTTTGGATTGAGGTTTCATCGTGACGACCAAATCCCCTGACCCCAGATTTGGGGGCGTTACAGGTTGGTATCAGAGCTGAGGTTATAGTAAACTAGAAACGAGAGTGTGTAGGAGTGTGTATAGCTATGTGAGGACGTTTGAGCTCATATCGAGTTCCTGTTGGACTATCGGATATAGTACCAACGAGTAAGTTAAGATATGCGCATTCGTTTGAGATGGTTGTGCTGAGCTGGATGGAACTCTTGGTAGTTGCAAAACTTCTATTGTGGAATCTTCCGAGACTACGATTCGACGACGATGGAGATTATCGATATCCTTAGAACATGAAGAAGCGTCTAGAATCAGATGGCGAGTCAACTGGAGAGTTCAAATTGAAGATAAATATTAAGACTTTGGCAATACCTTTTCTTTCTATAATTTCTTTTGACATCTCTCAAAAAGAAGTAATTGTTAGAGAATATATTCCCTAACACTCATTTTCAATCCTATTTGTGTTTTAAATGTGCCAGGGGCTGTCATGAAGCCTATTTTTTTCAGGTTTTGATAGCTCTGTCAACTTATGATAATTAATTCCAATTTTCTTATTTGGTGGATAGTTTCTTGATGACGTGACACCATTTGCTTATTTGGTGACATAATTTTGTTCTCTGAATTTCATTTCCTTCAGGAATGTCAGCTTTGAAATCTTGTCAGCTTTATTCATTTGAATTTCAATTTCTTTCATATTCTTTTATTCTGACGGAGATGAACAACCCTAACTATAGGGGACACAAGGTATACCTGTCTGTGTGATAGGAGTTGGATGGGACGCCATCACTTGTGTGTGTTGTGAATACATGAAGGTTAACAACCTTTAGTAGTGTCTTAATTTGGACACGCAATACCAAGTTCGTTTGATCATATTGATCTCTCAGTTATTCTTTTATTTCAACAATACTTTTTCTCAAATTCAGATTTTGGTTCCGTTATGGTATCAAATTCTCTTCTTTTTGAAATTTCATGATTTTATCATTCCAAATATTCGAAGGTGTGCCAATCAAGTTAAGCTGAGTTATCCTGGTCAAGTCAAAACAGGGTTATGTGATGGGATTATCAAGAGCAACACTGGATTGCAATGCGATTAAAATATCAGGGGTGTATAGCGAAGTCAATATGTTTCTTTATTTCTCTATCTCTCTCTTTCTTTTCTTCCCTCTATCGTTCTCTCTATTCTTCTTTCTCGCAACCAGTAAAGCGATTCTATTGAGGAATTGGTCAAAAGAGGTGAATGGAACAGTGGTGCACGGTGAAGCTCCTATAAAAGTTTTATTATACAAAGAATACAAGATTTATTTGAGATTATGGAAAATTGAGGTTATTTGGAAATGGAAAGTTGGCTAGAAGATCCCTTATTGCTTTCTTCTGCTGATTCCGAGGACGGAATCCTTATAAGGAGGGTAGATTGTGATATCCCGTATTTTCAGAATTATTATTATTAATATTTGAATATGTTTATGTGATTTTCTGATTTAGAAGGAATAAAATGGTGGATATTTTATTCCTATTTGACGAGTTTGTGTTATTAATTGGTAATGTGCTAATTGTTGAGTGTTATATCGGTCCTTGTTAATATCTGAAAATATTTCCTTAAATGTATTAATTTCAAAAGTTTATTTGAAACCCGATCATTTATTGATATCGGTAAATTGAGTTCGTTTAGTAATATTAGGGATTGGATGGATATTATGTCTGCTATGTGTTGTATGTAATATTAATTGTGTGTGACTTAGTTGTGATTGAGGATTATTTGTATTATTAATTACTGAGTCGTATCATTTTGTTTTTGTCTTTAAAAGTGATTTTATTGAAAATCTAATTTCATAAATATTTAAATTATCTTTCAAAAATATTTTTATGACTTTATAATTACAATAATTATTTTTGGGATTTTATAAAATTTAGAAATCATTATTTCATCAATTATTTAGCCCTGTGTGATTTTCTGATTTCATTTATTTGTAAAATTCGTATTTAATTCCAAAATCCTTCAAAAATTATGAAACTCATATTTATTTAAGTTTGAAATATTCTGAGAATTTCAAAATTATTTTGGGAATTTTTAGGATTAATTTTAACCGCGCGTTGAATCGTTTAATTGCTAAAAGCGGGTATAAATTACATTTCAAAAATTATTTTAAAATTTCGAAATTTATGTTTTTATAAATTATGGGATATTTGTAACATTTTAAGACTATTTTTGTGATTTTCTGAATTTGTTTCAAGTGCAGCTCGGTTCGTTAAATTGTGTAATGCGGGTATAACGCGCAAGTCAAAAATACTTTAAAAATTATAAAAATTTTATTTTATTAGTTTTTAATTATTCTGAGAATTTTAGAATTTGTTTGGTAATTTTCTGATTTTATTTACCTGCGCGTTTATTCGATAAGTTGAGAAATGCGGGGCAAAACAAAATTTTCAGATATAAATAAGGATATGTTGCTGTGATCTGTTGAAAAAAAAAAAATAGAAAACGTGTACACACCCCCCACCCCACCTGGCAAACCAAGCCCCCTTTTTTATTTGTTCACCCGCGTACCCCCCAATTTCTTTACCCAGCCTGTGCTTCCTTCTCTCTCTGTCTCTCCACCGTCTCATATATTTATATATTTTTAATTTTCAAAAATTCATATCTCTCAAACCGTTCATCCAAATTTCAATTATTATATATATAAACGATCAGCGCTTCGATACCTACGCATAGGTATATATATTGCAAGGTTTTGAGAAGAAAATTTGCGGGGCATATTTCCGTTATATTTCCGTTTTAATTTATTTTCGGGGCGTAGAGAAAGAGTTTGGAGGTGGTGATTACTCCACATGGTATCTCAGCGTGTATATGTGTATGACCATTAATTTCGGATTTTTCTGGAGATATTTTTCGGACATCAGATTTTCTCTTCGGGTTGATCAGAATTTATTTTGGGTAACGATTCCGAAATTCCGCCTTCGTAGTTGTGTATATTATAGCATGTTAGTGTTTATATATTTATTTCATAATTTTTAGAAATTGTTGGAGAAGTCACTTTTGGTCCGAGTTTTGGTTCAGGTGGCCGTGTTATTCATTTCTGGAGTGTTTATATGCGTAAATATAAATTATTGTGTTGATTGTTGTTGGTTGTGTCGATATGATATCGACTGGCAGTCCGAGAAATAGAGGAGGTGCTGTCCGATTTCCAAGAGAATATTATTTTAAATTATTTTACAGGCTCAATAATTCTTATAAAATTATTTCGAGTGTTCGAGCACTATTATTTAGTTATAAATGATTCAGAGACCTGTTTTAATTCCGAAAAATGTTCAAAAATTCATATTAAATAAACCGTTCGTCCGTTTAATACGAAATGAACGCGTGCAGACTCAGAAAAATATTCCGCTTTCATTAAAAATACTTTCGAGACCCAAATCCTTTTTGTTTCGAAAGGTCGTTTGTTTTACAAGTTATTCTGAGTCGATTATTGATCGAAAAATCATATTTTTGACCTGATTTCAGTTTTAAACATATCGAGTCGACCCTTTTGACGAACTGAGTCATATGTGATATGAATTAAGTGATACATGAGTTATGTGCTTATGTGCTATGTGAATTATGTGTGTGTGTGGATTAAGAGCCCTGTGTTTGTCTGTTATATTTATATGTGGGTTATCGTATGGGTAGACGATAGGGTTTTGACGCGCCGTTCGTCAAGTAATTATCATTTAGACAATTAAAGTTGTATCTTTTAATTATAGATGCGGATCATTCGAGTTGATCAAGACAAGATGTTGGATAAAGAGTGAGATGGAATGGAAGTGGATATCTGGCTTCTAGCAATCGCAGGAGCAGCATATCAGTAAGGTGTTGAAAAGCAGGACGGAGATGTTTTAAGACAGAATGTCAGAATAGATGCGTCATTGCGAGTGTGACTAACTGCTAAAAACTCAAAGGCAAGTACCCCTGACTTCACTTATTGTTCAAGTGACGTTATTTCGAATCATATTATGCAAGTATTATTTTCCCTATTCTCTGTTCGGAATAGATAAATGTTTTACATATCGCTGAATTAAATAATTCTGTTTATGCAAATACTCATCTGCTATTCTATATTCAGAATAGTCAAGTGATTTTACTTATCCAATTTCTGGATTTATAAATGTTTTGGATTTTGAGAAAAGTGATTTGGTTGTGAATATTCCTACCCAAGTTAATGGGGGAATAAAATTATTTCGGGTGTCGAGTATTATGACCCCATTTCAATAAAAGGTTTTGAGATTGGATGGTTACTGATTGCGTAAGAGGCCGAGGCACCGGTCCAGCGTGAGCTATTATACGGAAGTACAATACAGAAGTGTAATATCTTACAAGGCTAGTTATGCCTTTTTCTGGCGCCCTATAGGTACCGTATGTCTTCGGGATACGGGTAGTACCTATATTAACGGTATGGCTGCGGGATACCGGTGTTGTTTCATGACTGATCATCAGGAACAACATAGTGCATAATTTGGTTCCAATCGATATTATTATATTGCTTTTGATAATCTTATAAGGAATGATTTATCAACTGTTTCTGTTTTGGAATAATGGTAAAGTGCGGTTTTGATTCAGATTTTGATTTATGGTGATACTTACGTTGTTGTTAAATATCAAAGGTGGTATTAATATAGATGAATGATGTTGACTTCAGTATGGAATGTTGTGAGCATCAAAGTTCGTAGTGATATCTAATTTGATATGATAGCAAAATAAGTATTAATTTGAAGAGTTCGGTTTTGAATAAAGTTTATGATTCAATCCATAATCATCGCTTGTTGTTGTTGTTGTTTACGATATTTCCGTAAACACTGTTTTACGAGTTGATCCTCGTCAAGATTCAAAGTATTACTGAAGCATTTCGCTCAAAAATATCAAAATGGTTTTGAATACAATTAAGGAATCAATTCTGGGATTCCTCAACTAAAATTTTATGATTCAGCAATTATGATTTTAAATGTGCTGCTCTGATGCAGATGTCAGTTTTATATCAAACAACCCTATATATGTCATAATGATCTTGCTGAGCATTTCTTTCGCTCATACTTGCCTGTTTTTAAATTTAACCTCCAATGAGGATTAGCTTGCTGTTTAGCCGCGTAATTCGAGGAAGCAAGAGGAAGCTTTTGGAAAGGTGGTTGGTCCAGGGTTGCGGACTAGTGTAAGTTTTATTGTGTAAAGTTATTTATATTAGATTATATTATAGTTGTATATTTTATTTGGGCCTAGTATACTTCATTTCGAAGTTATACTAGTGGGTTTAATTGTGAGTTGGAATTTATTGAAAAGAGTTTTAAAAGAAAGTGAGAAAAATTTATTTGTGGAATTTGGATATCTTGTTTCTAGAACTGTAACCTTAAAAGATCTTGGATTAGTTTGGGGTCATTTATGATAAATATCTTCCGCTGGCATTTATTATTTGATTTAACAGGTTATTTTGGATTGAGGTTTCATCGTGACGACCAAATCCCCTGACCCCAGATTTGGGGGCGTTACAGTAGAGATAGTTAGGGGTTACTTAAGGCTTCCTAAGTGATTCTCCACTCTCCAAGAAAGGTATAACTTCTCAAACCCTTAATCTTAAGTTTTGCTAGTTTGGATTTCATAATGTTTAGATGATGGGTTAAGTGTAATGGGTGTGTACTCATGTTTAGAGCTTGTTATGAGTATTATATTTCATGAGAGGCATGATTATTGAATATTTAGAGATTGGTTAGTTTTGTAATGTTTTTGGAGTTGTAAATCTTGATGATTAGTTAATGAACTTAAGTAAGCTCTTAGTTCATGATTGAGAAGTAGTATAAATTGGAAATATTGAGTTGTTGGGGCTGTTGTAGTAAAGAATGGATGAAGTTTGGTTGTAGTGGTGATTGTGGATTGAATTGTGAATTGATTGGAATGGTTTAAATTTGGTAATCGCGTAAATATAGCCGTCGTAATGCCCGATTTACTTTAGACTGTTTTTGTTCTTAACATCAGGACCCGAGAACTCACTGTTAGGTTTTGACAATTTCCATGATTAGATAGTTCATGTTACAAGCTTCGTTTTGATATGTGGTTCGCTTGAATCCGATGTACGGTTTAGGAGAAACGACCGTTTTAAGTAACGACATTTCGTGAACGAACCATTACCCCTCGCCTTACTTTGAAACCTTGGTTAAGGCCCTTAAATGACTAATTGGAGTATGAAACAATTATGTAAAGTGGACTAGGCAGTTGATAGGGTATTCGCGAAAGCGTCGCCTTAAAATTCATAACGGTTAATTTATTAAAAATGGTGAAGCCGAGGGTACTCGAACGACTTATGTGATTTTTTAAGCGTAGAAATGACCATAAGCAAACGTTAGGGTTCAATTGGTTAAAGTCTAATTTCTTAAGCAACCGTGATTTAATTACGGCTTATGTTGTTGTTCATAGGTTACCGGACCCACTATAAGCTTAAGTCTACCCCGGAGCACTCAGGCAAGTTTTCTACCCGTTATACTGTTGTTGTGATGTAAATATATGTATATGCATTATCTTGTGATAAGTGCATGATTGTTATTAGCAAATTTTGCGATATATTAGAGCATGCTGATATGGTATATATGCATGTCTGTTTCATAATCTTGATATCTAATCTGTTGATTCCAATGCTTATAGTTGCATAATACCTATGCTAGAGATAAGCAGTAGTTGCGTATACCCTTTGTATAGGGGACCCAATGGTGGATATTTTCTAAAACCGGGGGTCGATGTTCCCGAGTATATTATATATATTTATATATATATAGATATAGTTTTCAAAACTATTAATCGGATAAGGTTTATTCGATAACTTTATTTTTATTTAAGGAATATTATCTTGAATATTCATTCGAGAACTTATGACTCGGTTTATTTTATTTAAGGAATATTATCTTGAATATTCATTCGAGGACTTATGACTCCGCTTATTTTATTTAATGAATATTATTTTGAATATTCATTCGAGGACTTATGACTCCGCTTATTTTATTTAATGAATATTATTTTGAATATTCAATCGAGGTCTTATGACTCCACTTATTTTATTAAATAATATTCTTTATTTTATAAATAATAATGTTTCGATAATCAAACTTATTTTCGATTATTCAAATAAATATCGTACTTTCGTATAAGTATATCTTTAGTTATTTATTATTCATTTCAAGTATGAGTCTTAAAACTTCTACTTCAATTATTTTTATAAGGATTATCCTTATGGGAATATTATTTAAATAATAATATTTAGATGTTTTCTAATATATCGGGACTGATTTATTTCATTAAATCAGCATTACTCCAAACATTCTTAAAAATGTTTTCGAGTCTTCAAAATGATTTTAAAAGTTAGAGCGGATCCCAAAACTCGTTTTTAAATTTAAGATCTTCCTTTCGAAGGGAATTTAAATACTCGCTTAAAAATTGAGGGATCCGGCTCTGTGGTGTATTTTATATTCGCAACGAGATTGCTGTTTTGATAAATGAATTGATTACTTACCCAACGTTCGGGAAGTAAGTCCATCTAATTGAGTCGGCATAAGCGACAGGCCGGGGTACGGTCTATCAAAGTGTAAGTTGCTGGGTGGCAGCCCATCAACGCGTAAGAGGCCGGGTGGCGGTTCAGCACAAGGTCCTAATGAGGCCAGGGTGATGACCGGTGGGGGATTCATCCATCTACTAGTAGAAAAGGTTACTTATTGGTATCTTTGCCTGATCAGCAAGATATCAGGTCTATGCCAAAATTCTTTTCTTTCCAAATTCATTGGATATTACAACTCTGTTCATACTTTACAGGACAGAGGTTTTCAGGAAATGTATGAGAGATATATATGGATATATATATATTGGGACTTAATGAAGTATCTCGTAACTTCATTTCTTTAAAATGATATTTCAAAGATTGGATCTATTCAAGTCTTATCTTGTAGTCTCATCTATGTGATGAACTTTTGAAACTAATTATAACTTGAACGGTGGTAGTTCAAGTAGTATTCGGAAAAGATATAAGTATATTGGAGTATCTTGTAACTTCATCCTTTCAACTTATATCTAGTAAATGATTATCTTATGCATGACAAAGATTTTCAGAAATACGTTGAGACAAGGTTAGATATATGAGATCACCTTGCAACGATAATTTATGCAGTTATAAACTGGAACTCTGTGTATGTTATACATGTTAGAGTACTTCAAAGATTTGAGAAGTATATATGTATATGTATACTGAATATTTTGCGATTTCGTCGCATTAAGATATCAAACTTGGTTCATTTCTTCTTGACCAAGACTTTCATGAGTACTATGAGAATGCTCATATATTGTTAATTATTATACATATTATTTCGGTGGGCTTGTTGCTCACCCTTGCTTTCTTCTTTCATCACACAACAACAGATAGACAAGATGAACAGGACCAAACTCCCAATTCGTGAGCGGATAGGAAATGTTCCGCAGTTTCCTGTAGGCGTTGATGTCGTTGTAGCTGAGGTAGGAACTACCAATAGGCTAGGCTTTCAAATTTTGATGTACCAGACTTATGTATATTTATGAATTGTAATAATGGCAAAGAAATGTAAATTTATTCAGAAACCCTTTTAAGGTGTAATGGCATATAATTGTGGAATAAAATGACTCGTGTTATTTTTGGATATTCATCTCTGAGACTATAACTTGTGGTGTGTGTGTTTATTGTGGGGTCACGGTACAGAGTAATTGATTGTTTATTAAGATTGGGTGTTATTCAGGGAAATGGAACTCGTGACAACCCGGATTCCCGACCCCGGATTTGGGGGTGTTACAAATTCCTATACCCATTAGAGCCCTTATAATTGTCCCTGGAGACTAGGAACTAAACCAAAACATAGTTCAATGTACACAAGATGACTATAATGACCTCAAGTCTAAGGATACTTGTACAACTATTGTAATATCCGGGATATATCGTGTAATTATTTTTGCTATTAAATAATTATTATGTGTGTTCAGTATCTATTCTGTGAGTTAATTGTTAAGTGTTATCTGTACTTGGATATTCAAAAATAATACTAATTGAGTATTTTAATTTTTATATGTCCAAAATAAAATATAAATAATTGTCATATCTTCCTAATTATTTTTATGTTGATTTATGGATTTATAAGAATCATATGAAATTTATAAAATCTTTTTCCGGGTAATTAAAATCTATTTTATAAAAACGGGAACCAACCGACGTCACCCGTTGTTACGTTTTTGGAACCCGAAACTCTTCCGAGAACTCCTTCCTAACCTAATTGTAATATTCCGAGCATATTCCATGTTTCGACTTTTTCGATCCGGTGTACGGTTTGTCCTGCGCGGGTCCGGGCGCAACATTTTCGATACAATATTCGTGTCGGTAAATCAATAAAACCCGTATTTTCGATAAACGGGAGCTTTTTATTAAACTATCCCAATTATCACTTCGTAGTACGTGTAACTAGGCGCTGAGACCAAGACCGCAGTACAAATTGTACTGATTTGGATAATTATCCCGAAAATCGATACCGTTTGGATCAGTTTTTATAAATAAACGTATCATTTTATATCCGGAATGATCCAACGGGATACTAATTTTCCGTAATTACAAATAGCTTTTACCGTATTTTATTTCGTATCAAAATCATTTGCAGACAGATAATTATATAGTTTTACAGAGAAAAATCATATATTCATAAACCTTTCTGAGAATCAAACCACAAATTCAAGGTGTTAGTGAAATCTGTTTGGAAAGTTGGAGTAACCAATTTGAAGGTCTCAAGGAGTACTATCAGATTCCAGAACTTGTTTTACTGCAGAATCAAAGGTTTATTTTCTGAAAATTTATTTATTTTTGAATTTATTTTATTAAAAATATGAATTTTTGTTCGGATGATTGTTTGTATGATTTGATGATTACATGTTTTAGAGCTTGTTTTCCTGATGATTTTCATATGTCATACGTCTGATTTGGAGTTCAATAACATGTTCAAAGTTGAGTTTGATTTTCGAATTTTAAAATTAGGGTTTATAACCCGTATGAATGTTGTTAATTGAAATTTGGGGGTTTCTTATTCTGTAATAGATTGATGTTGTGATATAGTGAATTGTGTTCTCTGTGAAATTTGCAATCCAGTCGTATAAGTTTCATGAATCAACAAGGTCTGTAGAGAAGGGAGTTGTGTTTTAAAAGTTTTCGATGTTCGCCGGAAACCGGCGATGTTCTTGGCCAATTTCCGGCCAGAACAGAGATGATTATTGAGTTTTGATTGCACGAATAAGTTGCTGGTAACCTATAGATTAAATCTGGACAGTTTGGTGGCCAGAGGTGGCCGGAATCGTGTTCTCCGGCCACACTCCGGCGAGTCGGCGGCTGGAACTACAAAAATTGTAGTTTAGTCCCTATAGTTTTGTAGATGATGAAGTTTGGTCCCCCAGGTTTCCAGACTTTGCAAAAATTGGATTCCTGTTTTAAAAATGTTTAAAAATCATATTTCCTATTTATTTTTATTATAAAAATTCGTTTTTAATTTCTGAAAATTTTAAAAATTATTATTTTAATTCCGAAAATTATTTTTAATTCACAAATAAATCTGAATTAATTAGTTAATTAATTTCAGTTAATTTTTAATTGATTAATTAGTCAATTAATTCGAAAATTAATTGATTAATTGATTTTTAATTAATTATTTAATTAGATTTAATTATTTAAAAATGATTTAAAAATTTTGAAAAATAGTTTCGAGCTTTAAAATATTATTCTAAATTATTTTCAAGGCTCGATAATTATTCTAAAATTGTTTCGGAGCCAGAATTGGCCAACCGAACCCTGTTTATTATCCCGAAATTGATCCAACGACCTGTTTTAATTCCGAAAAATGTTTTAAAAATCATTTTAAATACCAGAAAGCCTATTTATGACCCGAAATGTCTTTATAAATGATATGTCATTGATTATGTGACGTATTATGTGTTATATGTGATATGTTGGTTGACTGTGGGTTTATATATTCGATGTTTACTGATTATTGCGTAACTTTCAATCCGTTAATCGGATTTGGGTAAAACGAAGGGTAGATAGAAGTATGTGTTGAATAGAATTCTATGAGTCGATTATTGATAAATGCTTATGATATGTAAGCAGAAGAGGCAAGGCGTAGGAAAGGGAAACAGATAGTTGAGGAGTAAGACGGTTGTGATTGGAAGCGAGTGCAGTGTAGTAAGCTAATACCAGGCAAGTGTTCTGATCTTTCTCGAGATATTGTAGTACTTGATAGTCTTGTTGATATTGCAAGTGCTTTGAAGCACTGAAACCCAAACCCTGATTTCAGTTATTGTTCTTGAGCCATGAACCTTATTCTTTCTAGACCATTGATTGTTGTGTACCCAAACACGAATCTCAAACACACGATACTACTCTACAAATACATGCAAACAAAATCCCAAACACTGAACTGAATTACTTGTATACTCAATTATTGCATCCTATGCTTTGACAACCCAAATCTTTGAAACCCTGAAATGTTGATTCCCTTGTTATCCAATTCTTTCATTACCCAGCATTCAAGCTTTTAAATTACCTTATTGATCCTTACAAGGATTGAAACCCTTTCATTGTTAAACACTTATTGTTGTTATTGATTCTGGTTATTGTTTATTATTGCATATTCTGTTATTATGTTAGAATTGGATTGTTTTTATAAAATTGTGGACCAAATTCGTGGTCAGACCATATTAATGGTCAAGTTAGGCCAATGTGTGCCTTGGATCCAGTAGTTAGAGCAATGATGTGTGCCTTGCTCGGGGTTAGTGCGTGACTGATCAGCAGCCTAATCTTGGTTTTTAAATTAAAAGTATAATATCCAATTCTAAATCATAATCCATTGTTCACTTGATATCATAATCATATTCACCTGATGATCATTATTCTCAGTTTTGTCATGGTGACTTGCTGAGCTAGTTAGCTCATTTGTGCGATGTTGTGTATATTCTTTTCAGTTAAAAAGGAACCAGTTGGTAATGAGGATCCCCAGTCCAGCGCGAGAGCTAGGGGTTCAGGTTGAGGAAGCTGAGCTACTAGGCTTCTTTTGGGATAATTTAAGTTTGTAAAAGTTGTAATAAAGTTTAATACTCAGTTTGAGTTTGAATGATTGGGATTTGAACGGTTTGTAATATATTAGTGTGTTTGGCTTGTGTGCATACTTTAACCTGTTGCGGTCCGTGGTGGTCACTGCATATATTATCTTTATTATTGTTATAAGCAGGTTATAAATAAGGTGTGTGTGTGGACCCTAAACTTCTGACCCGGGTTTGGAGGGCGCCACAGGTTTGGTATCAGAGCTACAGGTTATAAGTCATTGACACAATCCTAGGTTAACGGGAATGGGTAGAGGGTTAGGATTAGAAGTAAGGAATAGAAAGATAGAACGTCGAGAGGTTGAGTGTTTCGGTATATTAGGTATTAGTGTAATTCGCGTTATGGTACGAGATTCTTATATTGCGATATGATTTCAGATAGCAGTGATGGCCGACTCTTTTATTCCCGTATCAGCTGATCACTCAGAGCCTTCAGTTAGAGTGCCGTCTTCGGATTCACGTCTTGTTGTTCCACCCGTGTTGGCTATACTATCTCCACCTGTGTTGCAGCCCGTACCATTGCAGGCTATTCCACCTCCAGGCGTGAGGCCACCTGTCAGAGGACCCCCACCAGCTGATTCAGATTCCACTGGACATTCAGTTGCGAGTGCCCCATTCCAGTCTACATTGCCCCCAGTTCCTTATTACCGGTATGAGGCTCTTCTATTGGAGCGTGATTCCTTGTTGGCTCAGATCAGAGTGCTACAGCATATCATCAGGACTACAGATGTTGATCGTGGTGTGAGGGAGCTTCGAGAGGAGATTCATGTGACACGGAAGGTTCTTGAGGCTAGGCTACATGGAGCTACACTACCTGGCAGAGGCCCTGATGCACTGATGGGCTGGGCAACTGAGGTGATGGAGGACTTTGAGAGGCTACTTAGAGAGAGGCTCCAGGCGTTTCGTAGAGCAGCTGCAGTGAGGATTGTGAGGCTACACATGAGGACATTACCCCTGATTTCTTAGTAGAGTGGGCTAAATGGGTTCTAGAAGAGCTTGAGGAGATTGGAGGTCCAGACTTGTCATGAGCCAGAGACTCAGAGATGGAGATGCTGAGCAGTATTGTGATGGTTATGTAGTATGTACAGTAGTGTGTAGTGTGAATCAGTAGACTTTTGAGTTGTATTTATAGACTAGCTATGCTGACTAGTGAGTTGATTGTTACACCCTTTTTGCTTTTACTTCCGAAGCGTCTTTACGCTTGTACTACCTAAAACTTTTGATCTATATATATCAGTACCTTTTTCCTTTCCAGCACTGTCATTTACTTTATTGCACCTATTTTACCTTACCTTATTTATTGCACCAGTTATACCCTGTGATACATGTACCCTGTTTTCCACAACTGTTTATATTCTGTACAGAAGCATGCAATTTATTTAGTTACAACTGTTTTCAAAAAGAAATATTTCTGTTTTGCAAAACTGTTCTTTTATGCAAAAGATTGATTCAAAAGCTAAATAAGTTGATTGATTCTTTACAGAAAATGCCTCCTAGAAGAAATACCCGCACCAACACCCAGAATGAAGAAACCAACAACAATAACAACCAAGATGATACAAACCCGAATGTGAACCCAGGACCCATGGACCCAGCAATAGCCCAGATTCTTCAAATCTTGGCCCAACAAACAGTTCACCTGGCACAACAACAACAAAGACAGACCAACCCCCAGGTAACTTTTAAAACTTTTGAGGCAGTAAACCCACCAGAATTCAAGGGTTCCTTAGAGCCAATTGAAGCAAATGTTTGGTTAAAGGAAATAGAGAAGGCATTTGCCTTAGTGAAAGTAAAGGAAGAACAGAAGGTTTAGTTTGCAAGTTACTATCTGAAGACTGAGGCCACCTATTGGTGGGAATTGGTGAAGACATTGGAAGGCACAGATGCTATTACTTGGGAAAGGTTTAAGGAATTGTTTTTAGAAAAGTATTTTCCTCAGTTTGTTCAGGATCAAATGGAGCTGAAGTTTTTAGAATTAAAGCAAGGGAACATGTCGGTAACAGATTATGAGGGTAAGTTTGAGGAATTGTCAAGGTATGTACCGTCGTATGTTGATACTGATAGAAAGAAAGCTAAAAGATTCCAGCAGGGTTTGAAACCATGGATCAGAGGGAAGGTAGCCATTTTTGAATTGGATACCTATGAAGGAGTGGTACAGAAGGCTATGATCGCAGAGACAGAGAGTGAGATATTCCAGAAGGAAAAGGAAAGCAAGAAAAGAAAAGTTGAGGGAAGTGAGGGTCAGTCACAAACAGGGAAGTTTCCAAATTTTAAGAAGGGCAAGTTTCAGTCAGGGAGAAATTTTAATTTCAGGATACAAAATGCAGGAGACGGAGGCCAGGGCAACCGTCCAGCTAATGTGAATCAGCCGAATCAGTTGAGATTAACTTTTCCAGATTGTCAAGTATGTGGAAAGAAGCATGGAGGAGTTTGTAACAAGTTGAATGTGGTATGTTTTAAATGCAACCAAAAAGGGCACTATTCGAGGGAGTGCCGAAATCAGCCAGCAAGAGAGCCAGCAAATAAGGATCAGCCTATCCGGAATCCAGCAGTGAAGGTTCCAGTCATTGGATTTACATGCTTTAAATGTGGGAAGCCAGGACATATGGCCAGGGATTGCAAGACACCAGCCCCAGTTAGTAATGCATTAAGGATTTTGGGATCTACCCCAACAGTGAATGAGACTCCAAGGGCTAGAGTTTTTGACATGTCGGTGAAGGATGCTATTCAGGATACGGATGTCGTGGCAGGTACGCTTAATGTGAATTCTTTATGTGCCAAAGTGTTAATAGATTCGGGAGCAACTCGATCGTTTGTTTTACAAGATTTTGTTAGTAAGTTAAATTGTCCAGTTGGGTATTTAAATGAAATAATGACTGTGGAATTAGCAAATCAAGAACGTGTAACTGTGAATCAAGTTTGTGGGAATTGTGAGGTTGAGATTTCTGGTAGTAAGTTTTGTGTAGATTTGATACCATTTAAGTTAGGAGAATTTGACGTTATATTAGGGATGGATTGGTTATCTAAGCATGATGCTCAGATAAACTGTCGAAATAAGAAAGTAATGGTGAAAACGCCAGACGAAAGAATAGTAACGTTCAAGGGACAGAAGCAGGTAAAGAAGTTCTTAACGATGATTCAAGCCAAGAAGTTACTACGACAAGGATATGAGCATTTCGTAGCATATGTGATCGACAGAAGTCAGGAGCCAGCAAAACTTGAAGATATTCCAGTTGTGAAGGAATTTCCAGACGTATTTCCCGACGAGTTACCAGGACTTCCTCCAGATAGAGAAATTGAATTTGCGATCGATTTAGCACCTGGAATAGAACCAGTATCCAAGGCCCCGTACAGAATGGCGCCTGTTGAGATGAAAGAGCTAGCAAAGCAATTGCAGGAATTGTTAGAGAAAGGAGTAATCAGACCCAGTGTATCCCCGTGGGGAGCCCCGGTATTATTTGTCAAGAAGAAAGATGGAAACATGAGACTGTGCATCGACTATAGGGAGCTCAACAAGCTGACAATCAAGAACAAATATCCGTTACCCAGAATCGATGATCTGTTTGACCAGTTGAAGGGAGCCAAGTACTTCTCCAAAATTAATTTAAGATCGGGATATCATCAACTGAAGATCAAGCCAGAAGATATACCAAAGACAGCTTTCAGAACGAGGTATGGACATTACGAGTTTTTAGTGATGTCTATTGGATTGACCAATGCCCCGGCAGCGTTTATGGACCTGATGAACAGAATTTTTAAGGAGTATTTGGATAAGTTTGTTATTGTGTTTATAGACGATATTTTAATCTATTCAAAGACGGAAGAGGATCATGCGGAACATGTGAGAACGGCTTTGGAGATTTTAAGGAAAAAGAAGTTATATGCTAAATTCTCGAAGTGTGAGTTTTGGCTACAGGAAGTTCAATTCTTAGGACACATAGTCAGTAACGAAGGGATCAAAGTGGACCCGGAAAAGATCGAGGCAATTACGAATTGGGAGAGACCGAGAACACCTACTGAGGTAAGAAGTTTCTTGGGATTGGCAGGATATTATCGACGATTCGTTCAAAATTTCTCAAGGATTACAACACCATTGACAAAGCTTACACGAAAGAATGAAAAGTTTATATGGAACGACAAGTGCGAAGAAAGTTTTCAGGAATTGAAGCGGAGATTAATCACGACACCTGTTTTGTCACTTCCAGACGATCAAGGGAATTTCGTAATTTATAGTGATGCTTCTCACAAAGGATTAGGATGTGTTCTTATGCAGCATTACAAGGTGATTGCGTATGCGTCAAGGCAATTGAAACCACACGAACAGAAGTATCCTACTCATGACTTGGAGTTAGCAGCCATAGTGTTTGCTTTGAAAATTTGGAGACATTATCTGTATGGAGAGAAATGTGAGATTTATACGGATCACAAAAGTTTGAAATATATATTTACCCAGAAGGAACTTAATATGAGGCAAAGGAGATGGTTAGAGTTGATCAAAGTCTATGATTGCTCGATTAATTATCATCCCGGTAAAGCGAACGTTGTGGCAGACGCATTGAGTCGGAAGGAAAGGTTGAATGTGTTATCAGTACCTGAAGATATATATAAAGAATTTCAGAAATTGGAATTGGAAATTAGAGTTTACAAACCTGAGGAAGCGAAAGTGTACAGTATGACTTTCCAGCCGGAGTTGTTGGAGAAAATAAAGAAATGTCAGGAAGATGTAATGGATCAAGATATAAATCGTTTGGTAGGTGAAGAATTATGCACGCAGAAGGATGATCAAGGCATTTTGAGATTTTCATCTAGAATCTGGATTCCACCGGTGACGGAGTTAAAGAATGAAATTTTACAAGAAGCACATTGTTCAAGATATTCCATCCATCCAGGGAGTACCAAAATGTATAGAGATTTAAAGAAGAATTATTGGTGGCCAGATATGAAGAGGGAAATTGCGGAATGGGTTAGCAAATGTTATACCTGTCAGAGAGTTAAAGCAGAGCATCAGAGACCAAGCGGATTGCTACAGCCATTGGAGATTCCAGAGTGGAAGTGGGAACATATTACCATGGATTTCATAGTTGGATTACCAAGGACAAGGGCTAATCATGATGCCATTTGGGTTATAGTGGATAGACTTACCAAGTCAGCTCATTTTCTGCCTATAAATGAAATATTTTCGCTCGACAAGTTAGTCCAAATGTACTTGAAAGAGATCGTAGTTCGTCATGGAGTTCCTGTGTCTATTGTATCTGATCGAGATCCAAGATTTAATTCAAGATTTTTAAAGAGTTTTCAAGAATGTTTGGGAACAAGACTGAATATGAGTACAGCTTATCACCCCCAAACGGATGGCCAAAGTGAAAGAACGATCCAGACAATCGAGGATATGTTACGTGTTTGTACTATTGACTTCAAAGGAAGTTGGGACAAACATTTACCTCTGGTAGAGTTTGCTTACAACAACAGTTATCATGCCAGCATTGGGATGCCACCCTATGAAGCCCTTTATGGACGCAAATGTAGATCTCCAATATATTGGGACGAAGTAGGAGAACGCAAGATACTTGGACCTGAACTGGTACAGCAGACAAAGGAAGTTGTTGAACTTATCCAGAAAAGATTAATAACCGCACAAGATCGTCAGAGGAAATATGCAGACCAGTCAAGGAAAGACATGGAATTTGAAGAAGGAAGCTTGGTATTATTGAAAGTATCACCGTGGAAAGGACTAACGAGGTTTGGGAAGAAAGGGAAGCTACGCCCAAGATATGCCGGACCTTTTGAAATCCTAAAGCGCGTTGGCAAAGTAGCTTACGAATTGGCGTTACCTCCGCACATGGAGCACATTCACAATGTTTTTCATGTATCTATGCTCAAAAAATATAATCCAGACTCCAGGCATGTAATAGAATATGAACCAATAGAGCTTCAGAAAGATTTATCATATGTAGAGAGTCCGATAGAGATTCTAGAGGAAAGAAAGAAAGTATTGAGAAATAAAGTGGTAAAGTTAGTAAGAGTATTGTGGCGAAACCCAAAGGTTAAAGAGTCAACCAGGGAATTAGAAAGTGATATGAGAGAAAAGTACCCTCATTTATTTCCTTAGGAGATTCTGAGGACAGAATCCTTTTAAGGGGGGAAGGATGTAATATCCGGGATATATCGTGTAATTATTTTTGCTATTAAATAATTATTATGTGTGTTCAGTATCTATTCTGTGAGTTAATTGTTAAGTGTTATCTGTACTTGGATATTCAAAAATAATATTAATTGAGTATTTTAATTTTTATATGTCCAAAATAAAATATAAATAATTGTCATATCTTCCTAATTATTTTTATGTTGATTTATGGATTTATAAGAATCATATGAAATTTATAAAATCTTTTTCCGGGTAATTAAAATCTATTTTATAAAAACGGGAACCAACCGACGTCACCCGTTGTTACGTTTTTGGAACCCGAAACTCTTCCGAGAACTCCTTCCTAACCTAATTGTAATATTCCGAGCATATTCCATGTTTCGACTTTTTCGATCCGGTGTACGGTTTGTCCTGCGCGGGACCCGGCGCAACATTTTCGATACAATATTCGTTTCGGTAAATCAATAAAACCCGTATTTTTGATAAACGGGAGCTTTTTATTAAACTATCCCAATTATCACTTCGTAGTACGTGTAACTAGGCGCTGAGACCAAGACCGCAGTACAAATTGTACTGATTTGGATAATTATCCCGAAAACCGATACCGTTTGGATCAATTTTCATAAATAAATGTACCATTTTATATCCGGAATGATCCAATGGGATACTAATTTTCCGTAATTATAAATAGCTTTTACCGTATTTTATTTCGTATCAAAATCATTTGCAGACAGATAATTATATAGTTTTACAGAGAAAAATCATATATTCATAAACCTTTCTGAGAATCAAACCACAAATTCAAGGTGTTAGTGAAATCCGTTTGGAAAGTTGGAGTAACCAATTTGAAGATCTCAAGGAGTACTATCAGATTCCAGAACTTGTTTTACTGCAGAATCAAAGGTTTATTTTCTAAAAATTTATTTATTTTCGAATTTATTTTATTAAAAATATGAATTTTTGTTCGGATGATTGTTTGTATGATTTGATGATTGCATGTTGTAGAGCTTGTTTTCCTGATGATTTTCATATGTCATACGTCTGATTTGGAGTTCAATAACATGTTCAAATTTGAGTTTGATTTTCGAATTTTAAAATTAGGGTTTATAACCCGTATGAATGTTCTTAATTGAAATTTGGGGGTTTCTTATTCTGTAATAGATTGATGTTGTGATATAGTGGGTTCTATTCTCTGTGAAATTTGCAATCCAGTCGTATAAGTTTCATGAATCAACAAGGTCTGTAGAGAAGGGAGTTGTGTTTTGAAAGTTTTCGATGTTCGCCGGAAACCGGCGATGTTCTTGGCCAATTTCCGGCCAGAACAGAGATGATTATTGAGTTTTGATTGCACGAATAAGTTGCTGGTAACCTATAGATTAAATCTGGACAGTTTGGTGGCCTGAGGTGGCCGGAATCGTGTTCTCCGGCCACACTCCGGCGAGTCGGCGGCTGGAACTGCAAAAATTACAGTTTAGTCCCTGTAGTTTTGTAGATGATGAAGTTTGGTCCCCCAGGTTTCCAAACTTTGCAAAAATTGGATTCCTGTTTTAAAAATGTTTAAAAATCATATTTCCTATTTATTTTTATTATAAAAATTCGTTTTTAATTTCTGAAAATTCTAAAAATTATTATTTTAATTCCGAAAATTATTTTTAATTCACAAATAAATCTGAATTAATTAGTTAATTAATTTCAGTTAATTTTTAATTGATTAATTAGTCAATTAATTCGAAAATTAATTGATTAATTGATTTAATTAATTATTAATTGATTTTTAATTAATTATTTAATTAGATTTAATTATTTAAAAATGATTTAAAAATTTTGAAAAATAGTTTCGAGCTTTAAAATATTGTTCTAAATTATTTTCAAGGCTCGATAATTATTCTAAAATTATTTCGGAGCCAGAATTGGCCAACCGAACCCTGTTTATTATCCCGAAATTGATCCAACGACCCGTTTTAATTCCGAAAAATGTTTTAAAAATCATTTTAAATACCAGAAAGCCTATTTATGACCCGAAATGTCTTTATAAATGATATGTCATTGATTATGTGACGTATTATGTGTTATATGTGATATGTTGGTTGACTGTCGGTTTATATATTCGATGTTTACTGATTATTGCGTAACTTTCAATCCGTTAATCGGATTTGGGTAAAACGAAGGGTAGATAGAAGTATGTGTTGAATAGAATTCTATGAGTCGATTATTGATAAATGCTTATGATATGTAAGCAGAAGAGGCAAGGCGTAGGAAAGGGAAACAGATAGTTGAGGAGTAAGACGGTTGTGATTGGAAGCGAGTGCAGTGTAGTAAGCTAATACCAGGCAAGTGTTCTGATCTTTCTCGAGATATTGTAGTACTTGATAGTCTTGTTGATATTGCAAGTGCTTTGAAGCACTGAAACCCAAACCCTGATTTCAGTTATTGTTCTTGAGCCATGAACCTTATTCTTTCTAGACCATTGATTGTTGTGTACCCAAACACGAATCTCAAACACACGATACTACATGTAAACAAAATCCCAAACACTGAACTAAATTACTTGTATACTCAATTATTGCATCCTATGTTTTGACAGCCCAAATCTTTGAAACCCTGAAATGTTGATTCCCTTGTTATCCAATTCTTTCATTACCCAGCATTCAAGCTTTTAAATTACCTTATTGATCCTTACAAGGATTGAAACCCTTTCATTGTTAAACACTTATTATTGTTATTGATTCTGATTATTGTTTATTATTTCATATTCTGTTATTATATTAGAATTGGATTGTTTTTATAAAATTATGGACCAGATTCGTGGTCAGACCATATTAATGGTCAAGTTAGGCCAATGTGTGCCTTGGATCTAGTAGTTAGAGCAATGCTGTGTGCCTTGCTCGGGGTTAGTGCGTGACTGATCAGCAGCCTAACCTTGGTTTTTAAATTAAAAGTATAATATCCAATTCTAAATCATAATCCATTGTTCACTTGATATCATAATCATATTCACCTGATGATCATTATTCTCAGTTTTGTCATGGTGACTTGCTGAGCTAGTTAGCTCATTTGTGCGATGTTGTGTATATTCTTTTCAGTTAAAAAGGAACCAGTTGGTAATGAGGATCCCCAGTCCAGCGCGAGAGCTAGGGGTTCAGGTTGAGGAAGCTGAGCTAGTAGGCTTCTTTTGGGATAATTTAAGTTTGTAAAAGTTGTAATAAAGTTTAATACTCAGTTTGAGTTTGAATGATTGGGATTTGAACGGTTTATAATATATTAGTGTGCTTGGCTTGTGTGCATACTTTAACCTGTTGCGGTCCGTGGTGGTTGATAAGTAGGGTCACTGCAGATATTATTATTATTATCTTTATTATTGTTATAAGCAGGTTATAAATAAGGTGTGTGTGTGGACCCCAAACTTCTGACCCGGGTTTGGAGGGCACCACAACTATCACTATGTGAACAACTGCTGACACGTGAGTGAACTCTATCAGTTGTTCAGCTGTGTGAGTCATGTTCTGTGAACTTATTCTATAATAAGCACCTACATACTAGCTATAGTGTCACCACACAAATGTCTATGAAAACAGACATCCTTCATAATGAAGCAAGCATAGTATGTACCGATCTTTGCGGATTACTAATTACCAGTTAGTAATCCCACGACCAGGAAATATTTAAGTTTAGAGTTATCATCTTTTAGGTCTCGTTATTATGATCTCATCGTAATCCATAAAAAGCTTTACTCTAAACTATGGTATATCTTATTTAAACACTTAAATAGATAAAGCCCGCAATAAAACCAAAATAAGTCTTTTATTAATATCAATGAAATCAAAACAAATTACATAAAAGTTATTCCTAAATCATCATACATGATTGGACTTAGGACACATCTCTTTCAATCTCCCACTTATACTAAAGCCAATCACTCTGGTATCTAATATCCATCTTGTCTTTATGCCGATCAAAGTGACTTTGAGAAAGTGGCTTTGTGAGTGGGTCTGCTACGTTGTTATGTGTGTCAACTCTCTTGACGTCTCCTCTTTCAATACAATACAAGAAATGTTACCGCGCTCCTACTAACCCTTTTGTAGACACATGGTTCATCTATGTTTTTGATAAAACCACACTCTTTGATTGTCTCATCAAAACGGATGTTCCATCTACGAGAAGCTTGCTTTAAACCATATATGGTTCACATCAGCTTACACACTAGGTGTTCATTTCCTTTGGAAAGAAAACCCTCTGGCTGTGTCATATACACTTCCTCTTTAAGTTCCCCATTGAGAAAGGCCATTTTCACGTCCATTTGCCAGATCTCATAGTCGTAGTAAGCAGCAATCGCAAGCAAAATCCGAATTGATTTTAACAGGGCTACAGGCGAAAAAGTTTCATCAAAGTCAATCCCTTGCCTTTGTTTAAATCCTTTTGCCATGAGCCTGCCTTATAGGTCTCCACCTAGCCATCTGCTCCAATCTTTCTTTTGTATACCCATTTGCACCCAATAGGCTTAACACCTTCAGGCGCCTCAACCAGAGTCCATACTTGGTTGATATACATAGATTCCATTTCGGATTTCATGGCACTATGCCATTTCTCTGAGTCAACACTACTCATAGCCTCATTATAGGTCACAGGGTCGTCATCATCAATGATTGACAACTCATTGTCATTCTCAATGACAAGGCCATAATACCTCTCAGGTTGGCGAGACACTCTCCCTGACCTACGAATGGGCTGTTCCACAGAAGGTTGTTCAGTCTGAACATGTGTTTCCACTTGATCTGTAGTAGTTTCTGCTTCTTGAACTTCATCAAGTTCAATTTTGCTCCCACTGTTTCCTTCAAGGATAAACTGCTTTTCCAAGAAGGTAGCATGTCTGGAGACAAACACCCGATGATCGATGTAAAAGTAATACCCTAAAGTCTCTTTAGGATATCCCACAAGATTACATTTTACGGATCGAGATTCCAGCTTATCTGGGTCAACTTTCTTGACATAAACTGGACATCCCCAAATCTTAACGTGTTTAAGACTCGGTTTCCTTTCTTTCCATATCTCATATGGAGTTTGAGGTACAAATTTGGAAGGCACATTATTCAGTAAATATGCTGAGGTTTCCAATGCATAACCCCACAGGAATACTGGAAGATTCGCATAGCTCATCATGGACCGAACCATGTCTAATAAAGTTCGATTTCTCCTTTCAGATACCCCATTCAAATATGGAGTATATGGAGAAGTCCACTGAGAGACTATACCATTTTCTTTGAGATAAGCTAGAGACTCTCCATTCAAGTATTCACCACCTCGATCTGATCGAAGTGTTATAATACTATGTTTGGTTTGTTTCTCCACTTCATACTTATATTCTTTAAACTTTTCAAAGGCTTCAGACTTGTGTTTCATCAAATACACATATCTGAATCTAGATCGATCATCTATGAAAGCAATGAAGTATGAAAATCCACCCATGGCTTGCGTAGACATTGGTCCACATACATCTGTGTGTACCAATCCTAGCAAATCTGCATCCCTCTCTCCATGTCCACTTAATGGAGATTTGATCATTTTACACAATAGACAAGACTCGCATGTAGGATATGATTCAAAATCAAAGGGGTCAAGTAACCCTTCCTTATGCAATGTCCGCAGTCTATTTTCACTAATATGACCAAGTCCGCAGTGCCACAAGAAAGTGAGATTTTTATCATCCCTTTTTCTTTTATTAGTATGTTCAATTTGTAGTAAATTATGCTCTACATCACATACATACAAACCATTATTTAAAATACCACTTCCATAAAGAACGTTATCTCTAAGAATTGAACATTTATTATTCTGAATAACAAATGAAAATCCAGCCAAGTCTAACATGGAATAGAAATAATATTCCTCACAATCGAGGGAACAAAATAACAATTATTTAGAATAATAGTCTTGCCCGTAGGCATATGTAAATGAAATGATCCTACAACTTCAGCAGCAACTCTTGCTCCATTTCCCATCCGTAGAATCACATCCTCTTCTTCAAGAGTCCTACTTCTCCTTAGTCCCTGCAATTAATTGCAAATATGAGAACCACAGGCGGTATCTAATACCCAAGTATAAATTTGACTTAGTGACATATTAACTTCGATCATGAACATACCTGAATCATAAGCGGTAGTCTCACTACCATTCTTCTTCTTCAATTCTATAAGGTAAACCTTGCAGTTCCTCTTCCAGTGCCCCACCTTGTTACAGTGAAAGCAAAGAGCTTTGCTCTTGGGGTCTTCAGCTTTTGGTGGAACCGGCATTTTCTCACCTATTTTATTCTTCTTGGAAGGGTTCTTCTTCCTTTTCTTAGGATTGGAACCTTTACCAATTAGAAGAACATAACTCTTCTTAGGGGGAAATTCGATTCCGCAGTCTTCAACATGTTGTGGAGTTCAGGCAGGCTGACATCCAGCTTATTCATGTGAAAGTTCACAATAAACTGTGAGAACGAACTCGGAAGTGATTGCAAGACCAAGTCTTGGCTCAGCTCCCCATCCATGGAAAAACCAAGTTGTCCAAGATATTCAATCAAATTGATCATCTTAAGTACATGGTCATTCACAGTTGATCCCTCAGACATCCTACAACCGAATAGCTCCTTCGATATCTCATATCGAGCTGTCCTCCCTGCCACATTATACAACTCTTGTAGATGCATAAGGATAGTGTGAGCATCCATATGCTCATGTTGCTTCTGTAGCACAATGTTCATGGAAGCTAGCATGATACATTGAGCAACATTTGCATCATCTATCCACTTACGATACACAACATGTTCATCATTATGTGCATCGCTAGCAGGTTCAGTAGGCTTAGATGAGTCAAGCACATATTCCAGCTTCTCAACCCTGAGAACAATTCTCAAGTTTCGAAGCCTGTCAGCAAACTTAGGACCAGTCAACTTGTGAGCATCTAGTATACTCCGGAGTGATAGTGAAGAAGACATAACGTATAACACCCCCAAATCCGGGGTCGGGGATCCGGGTTGTCACGAGTTCCATTTCCTTTAATAACACCCAATTTTAATAAATAATCAACTATTCTGTACTATGACCCCACCATAAACACACACACCACAAGTTATAGTCTCAGAGATGAATATCCAAAAATAATCACAAGTCATTTTATTCCACAATTATATGCCAATACACCTTAAAAGGGTTTCTGAATAAATTTACATTTATTTGCCATTATTACAATTCATAAATATACATAAATCTGGTTTATCAATAGTTGAAAACCTAGCCTATTGGTAGCTCCTACCTCAGCTACGGCGGCATCAACGCTTCCAGAAAACTACGGAACATTTTTTAACCGCTTGCGAATTGGAAGCTTGGTCATGTTCATCTTGTCTATCTGATGTTGTGTGATGAAAGAAGAAAGCAAGGGTGAGCAACAAGCCCACCAAAATAATATGTATAATGATTTACAATATATGAGCATTCTCATAGTACTCATGAAAGCCTTGGTCAAGAAGAAATGAACCAAGTTTGATATCTTACCGCGACCAAGTCGCAAAATATTCAGTATATATGTACATATATACTTTTCACAATCTTTGAAATCCCCTGACATGTATAATATACACAGAGTTCCCGTTTATAACTGTATAAAATATCGTTGCAAGGTGATCTCATATATCTAACCTTGTCTCAACATTTTTCCGAAAATCTTTGACATGCACAAGATAATCATTTACTAGATATAAGTTTAAAAGATGAAGTTACAAGATACTCCAATATACTTATATCCGAATACTACTTGAACTACCACCGTTCAAGTTATAATCAGTTTCAAAAGTTCATCACCCAGATGAGACTACAAGATAAGACTTGAATAGATTCAATCCTTGAAATATCATTATAAATAATGAAGTTACGAGATACTTCATTAAGTCCCGATATATATATACACCTATATATATACATTTCATACACTCCTTGAAAACCTCTGTTATGAAAATTATAAACAGAGTTAAAATATTCAATGAATTTTGGAAAGGAGAAAACCTTGGCATAAACCTGATATCTTGCTGATCAGGCAAAGATACCAATAAGTAACCTTTTCTACTAGTAGATGGATGAATCCCCCACCGGTCATCACCCTGGCCACATAAGGACCTTGTGCTGGACCGCCACCCGGCCTCTTACGCGTTGATGGACTGCCACCCAGCCACTTACACTTTGATAGACCGTACTCCGGCCTGTCACTTATGCTGACTCAATTAGATGGACTTACTTCCCGAACGTTGGGCAAGTAATCAAATTGTTTTCTCAAAACAACAACCACGTTGTGAATGTAAAATACACCACAGAGCCGGATCCCCCAGGTTTTGAGTGAGTATTTAAATCCCCTTCGAAAGGAGGATCTTAAATATAAAAGAATAAGTTTTGGGATTCGCCCTAACTTTTAGAAATCATTTTGAAGACTCGAAAACATTTTTAAGAATGTTTGGAGTACTGCTGATTTATTAAAGTAAATCAGTCCCAATATATTAGAAATATCTGAATATTATTATTTAAATAATATTCTCATAAAGATAATCCTTATAAAAATAATCGAAGTAGAAGTGTTAAAACTCATACTTAAAATGAATATTAAATAACCAAAGATATACTTATACGAAAGTACTATCTTTATTTGAATAATCAAAAGTAAGTTTGATTATCGAAACATTATTCTTTAACAAAATAAAGAATATTATTTAATAAAAATAAGCGGAGTCATAAGCCCTCGAATGAATATTCAAAATAATATTCATTAATAAAATAAACGGAGTCATAAGCCCTCGAATGAATATTCAAAATAATATTCATTAAATAAATAAAATAAGGTTATCGAATAAACCTTATTCGATTAATAGTTTTGAAAACTATATCAATATATATATATATATATTATACTCGGGAACATCGACTCCCGGTTTTAGAAAATGTTCACCTTTGGGTCCCCTATACTAAGGGTATACGCAACTACTGCTTAGCTCTAGCATAGGTATTATGCAACTAATAAGCATTTGAACCAACAGATATATATCAAGATTACGAAACAGACATGCATATATACCATATCACATGCTCCAATATATCGCAAGAATTTGCTAATAACAATCATGCATCTATCACAAGATAATGCATATACACATATACATCACAACAACAGTATAACAGGTAGAAAACTTGCCTGAGTACCCTCGGCTCCACCATTTTTAATAAATTACCATTAAGGGTTTTAAGGCGATTCTTTCGCGAGTACCTTACCAACTGCGTAATCCACTTTACATAATTGTTTCTTACCCCAATTAGTCATTTAAGGTCCTTAACCAAGGTTTTAAAGTAAGGCGAGGGGTAATGGTTCGGTCGCGAAATGTCGTTACTTAAAATGGTCGTTTCTCCTAAACCGTACATCGGAATCAAACGAACTACATATCAAAACGAAGCTCGTAGCATGAACTATCTAATCATGGCAATGGTCAAAACCTAGCAGTTAGTTCACGGGTCCTAATGTTAAGAACAAAAACAGCCTAAAGTAAATCGGACATTACGACGGCTATGTTTACGCGATTACCCAAATTTAAAACATTCCAAATCAACCACCAATCAATCCCAATTCATTCATACAACTAAAATCCATCCCTATCACACTACAACAGCCCCAACACCTCAAGTTCTCCAATTTATGTTATTCTCAACATGAATTTAAAACTATACTTAAGTCCTTTACTAATCAACAAGATTCAACATTCAATTCACTACCACTCCAACCCAAACTCTAAACCTACAAGCATCAAGCTACTCTTTTACCATAACAATCAAAATCATCCTAATATACAAAGTAAAGCTAGGGTTTGGAGATGTTATACCTTCCTTGAAGTGATTGGAATAGCTAGGAAGCCTTAAGAAGCCTTGAGATGTCTTAGGGATGCTTGGATCTTAAAGGAAAAACAAGAAAAATCAAGTTAAAAATCTTGAAATCACTATTCATTATCTTCTTCATTGATTTCTTGGAGAAGATTGTGAATGATTTGGAGGCTTAAACTTATAGGATAGCTATATTTATGCATAAGGAGTACTAGATAATTATCTTACCAATTAAGGAAGCTTGGAACTTGAATTTTGAAATTCTTGCTTTGGAAAAGAAGAAGAAGCCGAGAGCAAGGTGAAGAAAATGAAATAATCTTTGTGTTTTGGGTGAAATGATTGTTGGTTGGTTGTTTTTAGCTTGATTTTGGTTAATTACCCTTTTAACCATGAACTTTGTGTGGTTTTAAATCAACCACACCTCCTTCCCCCCCTATGTCATGCTTATGTCACCTTGTGATGTCATCATCCCTTACTTGCCCTCTTCTTATTGGTTGGATGACCTCATCATCCCTAACCTCCTTGATTAACTTCCTAATTGTTTGCCTAATGACCGCTGATCTGTTATACGGTTCGCTTAACTTACGTTTTCGTTTATCGTTTGAGGGATCATACCAGGGATCTTATTACTTAGGTTCCCTTAACCTTTCTCAATAAATCATATTCCTTTTTATGATCCTCTCTTATAATCCTTGAATTTAAATCTTTTTTATTCTGTTACCTTATACTCAATTCTTTCTGTATCTGGTAGATTTCTGGGAAAAATCAAAGTGTTCGGATTTGGATTCTGACGATCTTTACATACACTTATATACCACATAGAGTGCTAATAATATCCCAGAAGATCAATAAAAGAACCCCTACATAGTGTGGCATGAAAAGTTTTCTTATTCAGCAAAACGCTATTCATAAGAGTTTCAAAAATTTCCAAAAATTGGGGTTATTACTGTCTCCCCTCCTTAAAAGGATTCCGTCCCGGAATCAGATAGAAAATGAATAGGGATACTCTCTTAGCATTGCACTTTCTAACTCTCGAGTAAATTTTCCCACATTGTGGTCTTACCACTAAACTCTGCCTAGTTTGATAACCCTTCTCCTAAGCACTTGCTCCTTTTCACTCCTTAACCCTTCCTCGTTGCTCCATATAGGTTACGTCTGGTTGCATGTCTAGGCGCTCATATGCCCCTATTTATCTGGAATCCAAATTACACTTCCTTAATATTGATACGTGAAACACGTTATGACTTGCTACATGTTTGGGGTTAGGGCTAGCTCATATGCTATCCTTCCCAATACGTCTTAATATATCCAAGGGTCCAACAATTCGTGGACTTAAACTTTCCTTTCTTTCCAACCCTCATCAATTCCTTTTTAAGGGAATACTTTTAACAATACAAGGTTCCCTCCTTCATACTCTTTGTCCTTTCATTTGTCAAATCAGCATACTTCTTATGTCCATCTTGAGCTACTCCCAGTCATCCTCTGATTAGATCTATTATATCCTTGGTCCTTTGGACTACTGCGGGTCCGAGTATCTTGCGCTCTACAACTTCATCCTAACATAAGGGAGATCGACATTGTCTTCCCTCAAGGATCTCATAAGGCGACATCTCGATAATGACATGATCTATTATCGTGAGAAAACTTAATCCGCGTTAAGTGATCATTCCAAATTCTTTTAAGTCTATTGCACAGACTCTCATTATAGCTTTTAGCATTAGAGCTTTTGCTTCTCAATACCCATTCTTTTCCAGTTCGTAATCGCTACTACCTTCAGTTCCTAATATTATACTGGTTATACTTTTGGTCGTTAGCATTCTATAACCTTTTAATAACCACGTCAACCTTAGTATCACGAATGTGTTTCCATTCCGGATACCACCATAACTTTACTACTCCTTTTTCAGCTGTTTCTATTTTCCAAAGTTTGATCAATCATATAGAAGTAAAGGAATTTGTTGAGAGATCACTATGATCATGAACACTTGTTATATCGCATAGTTAGTACAGAAGGTGGCCAGCCTTTAGTACTTGACAAGCAATTAAACAATAGATGGTATCCTACTAGGCTTCTATCACACAGATAGATAGTCATTCGGCAATACCTCCCCTTGTGGAAGGGTTGTTCTTCTCAGCTTATACAAAATGAAAAGAAGAGAAAAGAACGAATTGAAGAAAATTGTGTATATGAAAAAAATATACAGCCACAAAACATCTGGCTTGGAACCTACCTCTGAACTATAGAGGTTTGTCATAGGAGAACAAAACATATGTGTATATATATCAAGTATTATCGCATCGCATTTCACATGCCTAAATATTTTTGTTATTTCGTCCATCATTCTATGGACCCATGCTCTTGCACGAGCTTATACACAATCACCTTTGAAACTCCCTCATCATCGAAAATCGAATCTGGGATTTCATTCTTGACATCACCGTTACTAGAATTCTATGCTTGCACTGCAACCTTCCTCGTATAGTAATACGACTCTCTATTGATAAGAAGGAATAAATATTCAATAGGTAGATAATCTACTTAATTAGTCTATCAATGATAACTTATACACCACCACGACCCGATTAGTGGTACTCAATCTCAACATCCATTCCAATACAACTCTCATGGTTGTAATCGACTCATTACTCGCAGAATCATTGCTGCATTACTATGGTCCACCACTGACCTACTGTCGTAATTGACTTTCCATGAAATCTTAATATCTAACCATACGGAGTCCATACATGTCGTATAGAATTCTCCTAAGGAGGTAACATAATTACCATTCATGATTCATGAAGAACACTCTAGATCCTGATGTACATACATGACATGAAGCAGATAAAATTGCAGAAGAGTTTCAATCAAAGCAACGATAGCAGGTTAATCCCATTCTTAATCATATACCTTCAATAGAAGACTTAACTCGAAGGTTCGTCTAGTCCTTTTTGAAATATGGTCCTGGCTTATCTCAAGATAGTACCTTCTGAGATAGATAGCCCGCTCATGGCGATTACACGAATTAAACCTTTACCAACTACTATTACGGTTGGGTATTGCACAATCATCAGAAGGAATGTCAATCTTCCAAACCATAATACAACCTTCACAGCTTTAACCATCATCACTGTATTCCTTTGGCACAAGCGCCTATAATTATCCTCTTACCTTTAAAGTGTCGGCCACCTCTTTGGCCTTTCCTGATAGTAAAATTTCCTTACAGTCAATGTCATTTTAACCACCTCCAAATAAATTTTCTACCTCATTTCAATCATTGCTTATGTGAAAATGCTTTTCTTAAGTCCTGGTGAGAAGAAAAAAAAATCACCATTTTTTTTACCATAAGTCATTGCCTTAGTTATTAGATGTGAACATTGCCACGACTGACTCTCAATCATACTTAGAACATCTTTTATCTTAGGCCCTAATGGCCCTGAACAATTTCGACCTTTACTGGTTCGATCCATACTTTCTCGTGGTTTAACACGTGCCCCACTTTGCATCATTATAATTACGTCATATTTCCTTTATCAACATTTTTACTCTTGAGAATTTTGAATATTACCTTTCTCCTTGTAAACCTCTAAGGTTATCCTTGAATCGTTCCTCCTGTATTCCCTAGTTACAGGGCATATCGAAATACCCTTTACTAATACTAGAACCATTGTCTATATGTTTCTGAAAAATTTCCCCACTGATACTTAAAGGTTGTTATTACCTTAATCCTTTCCAATTCATACTGTCAAAACTCATATTATCCCTATTAAGGGTGAAATGCCAACCTTTATGCATTCCCCTAGGATTCATTTTAAGTTACCGATGTTCTATCGTTAATTCCACCTTTAAAAAGGTACATGCATCCTTCCATGGATAAATCAAGTCATATATCCCTGATAAGGGTGTCTTATTCAATCATTTCCACCTCGATAGTATATGCCTAATTTCACAATAACATCTGTATTCAAAATGAGGTCAATTAATATGGCCTCCAAAAGATAACAACGGTTATCCGCTTTTCTTGACTAATTTGGTAACGATAACAAGGATGTTCTGGAAGATATTGGTCGTGTTCAATGTGAACTTCTTCTTAATAATTCCTTATTTACTTTTGTTGTTTATCTCAATAGTCACCTTGATGCTGGGATATCTTTCATACCTGGCGTCTCCCTTTCTGGGTATCAAGCCACCGGTCTTACACTTCACATTCTCGAAGGTCACTTCCTTCATCCACTTTTCCTAATTTCTTATTTCCTTGCCTCCTCAGTCTATCCGCGTCTCATTATTTATCCTTTGAACTATCTCAAGGTTTCCTTGAATCCTCCCAACTTAAAGGGGGTACAATATATGTATCTCTTATACCTTCAACCAGCAATTTAACTCATGGTGAATCACCCTCATCCTGACGATTACATACTTTTCTATTTCTATTGCTACGAGTCTTTAGGGTTTCCTCATACCCAACTTCCTTATTATTCCTCAAACTCTATTGCCTTTTTATTCCTTTCCACTTCAGTTTCTTTTTAATTTCCTTTCTCTTATCATTATTTCATAAACCAACACAACATAAGCATTGATTTCAAATATCCCGTCATTCTGGATTCGTGTCCTGAGAACGAATCTTGACAACTTTTATAGCTTAGATTCATAATTCATCATACTCGTCCGCCTTTGTTCTGGCTCTAAAGCTTTTACACTATCTCCATAACCTTGGGAAGTACTTTCCTGAAAACAATTGACTGAACTTTAATCAGTTTATTGTAACCTCTTGCTCCGTGCTTTTCTTGGTCTTTCACCAGTGGGTGGTCTCTCTTTTAGGAGGGTAAGTGACAAAAACAGTCTTTTGTGATTCGTCAATCATTTAGAATCTCAAATGATTCCTATATTTCCTTTAGCCAGGCTCTTGCCTTGACTGGGTCAGCTTGTTCCTTGGAACTCTAAGGGCTTAGCGACTTAAAGGTCTTGAAAGAATTTCACACCACATTGTTTCCTCAAGGTGGTGGTTAGGGGTAAAAGTATAAGTTTTGTTTTAGGCAGGTCCATGGATTGCCCAATAGGAGTACCATCCTGGTTCTTCCTATCTTGCTCGACTTCTGTTTTCTCAGTCTAAATATTTCTTCCTACTCCCCATAATTGGGGTTATCTTTTAATTTAAAATCCTCATTTTCCACTTCATTATATTCTGGGTCCCTAATAGCTTAATTACGACTTCCCTGATTATCACATTCAAGGTTTTGCCCCTAATCTTATTCCTCATGGGGCATAATGCTTGGAATTTTTTTTTTTTTTGAGAATCTCTGGATATATGTCTTATTTACTTTGCTTAAGTCTTTCCCTCATTCCGTCCTTGCATGATTGCAAATTATGAATTCTCAAGTTCCATAAACTTCATGACGCTCTCTTAAGTGTTAATAGTGCAATTAACAATATGAACTTATCATAACCAGGCCGATCTGAACTGAAATCAACGAATATATACATAACCATTGGTTCGAGGGTACAACAACTGAACACATTAAAGAGAATTACATCATGTGATCTGATCGCTTCTATCCCAAAAGTACTACCATAGATAATCATCTAGTCATTAAAACTAATCATTCATAACTTAGGCTAATCCTCCAGAAGCGGTGCTACATGAAACCCTTGTCTGATCGCTCTGGCTCTGCACACTACCATGGATCAAGAAATGCGGGCACGCACGACATCCCTAACCTGCTCCATCACAGAGGTGATGAGGTCTAAGATAGTTGCAAGTAAAGCTGGATCAATCTGACCCTCAAGATGGCCTCTAGCTGTAACACGGATGGTAGCCGCAATCCTTTCCAAGCTATGAGCTAATCCTGCCGGAAGTACCCCGCCCTCAATCCTCGGTGCAGTAAGTCGATCCAACAGATCACTCCTAACATTACGGGCCTCGGACAGGCCACCCAAAATCATATAATAATCGGCGATAAGAGAAGCCTGAGTGGTTGCATCTAGCAGTCCATGGGGTGCAGGTGGTGCAGGCCCAGGGGATCCAAATGGATAACCAAGCACGGTATCAGGTGACAATGGTGCAGGAGATAAATGTGGCATTTCCTCAGTAGGTGTTGGGCTCTGTACAGGGGAGGGAACATGAATTGGTGGAACCTCATGGATGTCTTCAGGAACCTCGGGAAGAGGGTCTGATACTGGTATAATTGGTGCCGTGGAAGGCCCCACTCCTTCTGCCCTCATTAACCTTTGTGCCCTTGGTAACTCTTCATCCTCTAGTGCCACCCTCGCGGCCATTCTTGCTCTGGTAGTCGCCCTGACTACGGTCATCAATTCCTCAGCGGTCCTCTCTTCATTCTCGTCAGGATCCTCCACGAGATCCTTCTCGGCAACAATCCCTTCTGGGATAACATCCTCAACCGCAACATTCTCAATATGAATCTCATCCGGTCCCTCGTTAGGGTACTCTATCAGATTCACAATTTGATCTCCAATATGTAATAAAACATCCTCATGCTGATGCTCCTGAACCTCAGGGTTCGGTGCCCCGCAGCCCTATATGAGAACGAACTATGTTACTATCACGATATTTATAAGGGTTCCCATAAGGGTTTTAACTGTCAGTTCTAAGTTAGGTAGTCCGACTATGAACTTGGAAAGAGTTCTTATTATCTTAGTGAACTTATTATCTTAACGTCACATCATCTCTGAGGTTTATAACGCTTCGCTCTGATACCATTTCTGTAACACCCCCAAATCCGGGGTTGGGGATCCGGGTTGTCACGAGTTCCATTTCCTTTAATAACACCCAATCTTAATAAATAATCAACTATTCTGTACTATGACCCCACCATAAACACACACACCACAAGTTATAGTCTCAGAGATGAATATCCAAAAATAATCACAAGTCGTTTTATTCCATAATTATATGCCAATACACCTTAAAAGGGTTTCTGAATAAATTTACATTTCTTTGCCATTATTATAATTCATAAATATACATAAATCTGGTTCATCAATAGTTGAAAACCTAGCCTATTGGTAGCTCCTACCTCAGCTACGGCGGCATCAACGCTTCCAGAAAACTGCGGAACATTTTCTAACCGCTTGTGAATTAGAAGCTTGGTCATGTTCATCTTGTCTATCTGATGTTGTGTGATGAAAGAAGAAAGCAAGGGTGAGCAACAAGCCCACCAAAATAATATGTATAATGATTTACAATATATGAGCATTCTCATAGTACTCATGAAAGCCTTGGTCAAGAAGAAATGAACCAAGTTTGATATCTTACCGCGACCAAGTCGCAAAATATTCAGTATATATGTACATATATACTTTTCACAATCTTTGAAATCCCCTGACATGTATAATATACACAGAGTTCCCGTTTATAACTGTATAAAATATCATTGCAAGGTGATCTCATATATCTAACCTTGTCTCAACATTTTTTCGAAAATCTTTGACATGCACAAGATAATCATTTACTAGATATAAGTTTAAAAGATGAAGTTACAAGATACTCCAATATACTTATATCTGAATACTACTTGAACTACCACCGTTCAAGTTATAATCAGTTTCAAAAGTTCATAACCCAGATGAGACTACAAGATAAGACTTGAATAGATTCAATCCTTGAAATATCATTATAAATAATGAAGTTACGAGATACTTCATTAAGTCCCGATATATATATACACCTATATATATACATTTCATACACTCCTTGAAAACCTCTGTTATGAAAATTATAAACAGAGTTGCAATATCCAATAAATTTTGGAAAGGAGAAAACCTTGGCATAAACCTGATATCTTGCTGATCAGGCAAAGATACCAATAAGTAACCTTTTCTACTAGTAGATGGATGAATCCCCCACCGGTCATCACCCTGGCCACATAAGGACCTTGTGCTGGACCGCCACCCGGCCTCTTACGCGTTGATGGACTGCCACCCAGCCACTTACACTTTGATAGACCGTACCCCGGCCTGTCGCTTATACCGACTCAATTAGATGGACTTACTTCCCGAATGTTGGGCAAGTAATCAAATTGTTTTCTCAAAACAGCAACCATGTTGCGAATGTAAAATACACCACAGAGCCGGATCCCCCAGGTTTTGAGCGAGTATTTAAATCCCCTTCGAAAGGAGGATCTTAAATATAAAAGAATGAGTTTTGGGATCCGCCCTAACTTTTAGAAATCATTTTGAAGACTCGAAAACATTTTTAAGAATGTTTGGAGTACTGCTGATTTATTAAAGTAAATCAGTCCCAATATATTAGAAATATCTGAATATTATTATTTAAATAATATTCTCATAAAGATAATCCTTATAAAAATAATCGAAGTAGAAGTGTTAAAACTCATACTTGAAATGAATATTAAATAACCAAAGATATACTTATACGAAAGTACTATCTTTATTTGAATAATCAAAAGTAACTTTGATTATCGAAACATTATTCTTTAACAAAATAAAGAACATTATTTAATAAAAATAAGCGGAGTCATAAGCCCTCGAATGAATATTCAAAATAATATTCATTAATAAAATAAACGGAGTCATAAGCCCTCGAATGAATATTCAAAATAATATTCATTAAATAAATAAATTAAGGTTATCGAATAAACCTTATTCGATTAATAGTTTTGAAAACTATATCAATATATATATATATATATATATATATATATATATTATACTCGGGAACATCGACTCCCGGTTTTAGAAAATGTTCACCTTTGGGTCCCCTATACTAAGGGTATACGCAACTACTGCTTAGCTCTAGCATAGGTATTATGCAACTAATAAGCATTTGAACCAACAGATATATATCAAGATTACGAAAAAGACATGCATATATACCATATCACATGCTCCAATATATCACAAGAATTTGCTAATAACAATCATGCATCTATCACAAGATAATGCATATACACATATACATCACAACAACAGTATAACAGGTAGAAAACTTGCCTGAGTGCTCCCAGATAGACTTAAGCTTAGAGTGGGTCCGATAACCTATGAACAACAACATAAGTCGGAATTAAACCGCAGTCGCTTAAGAAACTAGACTTTAACCATTTAGAGTCCTAACGTTCGCTTTCGCGCTTAACGATTTACTTAAGTCGCTCGAGTACCCTCGGCTCCACCATTTTTAATAAATTACCATTAAGGGTTTTAAGGCGATTCTTTCGCGAGTACCTTACCAACTGCGTAATCCACTTTACATAATTGTTTCTTACCCCAATTAGTCATTTAAGGTCCTTAACCAAGGTTTCAAAGTAAGGCGAGGAGTAATGGTTCGGTCGCGAAACGCCGTTACTTAAAATGGTCATTTCTCCTAAACCGTACATCGGAATCAAACGAACTACATATCAAAACGAAGCTCGTAGCATGAACTATCTAATCATGGCAATGGTCAAAACCTAGCAGTGATTTCACGGGTCCTAATGTTAAGAACAAAAACAGCCTAAAGTAAATCGGACATTACGACGGCTATGTTTACGCGATTACCCAAATTTAAAACATTCCAAATCAACCACCAATCAATCCCAATTCATTCATACAACTAAAATCCATCCCTATCACACTACAACAGCCCCAACACCTCAAGTTCTCCAATTTATGTTATTCTCAACATGAATTTAAAACTATACTTAAGTCCTTTACTAATCAACAAGATTCAACATTCAATTCACTACCACTCCAACCCAAACTCTAAACCTACAAGCATCAAGCTACTCTTTTACCATAACAATCAAAATCATCCTAATATACAAAGTAAATCTAGGGTTTGGAGATGTTATACCTTCCTTGAAGTGATTGGAATAGCTAGGAAGCCTTAAGAAGCCTTGAGATGTCTTAGGGATGCTTGGATCTTAAAGGAAAAACAAGAAAAAATCAAGTTAAAAATCTTGAAATCACTATTCATTATCTTCTTCATTGATTTCTTGGAGAAGATTGTGAATGATTTGGAGGCTTAAACTTATAGGATAGCTATATCTATGCATAAGGAGTACTAGATAATTATCTTACCAATTAAGGAAGCTTGGAACTTGAATTTTGAAATTCTTGCTTTGGAAAAGAAGAAGAAGCCGAAAGCAAGGTGAAGAAAATGAAATAATCTTTGTGTTTTGGGTGAAATGATTGTTGGTTGGTTGTTTTTAGCTTGATTTTGGTTAATTACCCTTTTAACCATGAACTTTGTGTGGTTTTAAATCAACCACACCTCCTTCCCCCCTATGTCATGCTTATGTCACCTTGTGATGTCATCATCCCTTACTTGCCCTCTTCTTATTGGTTGGATGACCTCATCATCCCTAACCTCCTTGATTAACTTCCTAATTGTTTGCCTAATGACCGCTGATCTGTTATACGGTTCGCTTAACTTTCGTTTTCGTTTATCGTTTGAGGGATCATACCCGGGATCTTATTACTTAGGTTCCCTTAACCTTTCTCAATACATTATATTCCTTTTTATGTTCCTCTCTTATAATCCTTGAATTTAAATCCTTTTTTATTCTGTTACCTTATACTCAATTCTTTCTGTATCTGGTAGATTTCTGGGAAAAATCAAAGTGTTCGGATTTGGATTCTGACGATCTTTACATACACTTATATACCACATAGAGTACTAATAATATCCTAGAAGATCAATAAAAGAACCCCTACATAGTGTGGCATGAAAAGTTTTCTTATTCAGCAAAACACTATTCATAAGGGTTTCAAAAATTTCCAAAAATTGGGGTTATTACATAACGAATATAGTAAATCTGTAAATGATGAACACATAACAACACTTAGCAAATATTCAATTTCATTTCAAAACACTATATGAATCGGGTCTTTATTCATAAGTGGCTCCCACTAGTTTATCTAATTTATACAACCCCTAAGTAAAAATTAAGCATTCATAATGCTAGTGGGAATAGGGATCCTACATTCCATCACACAACCTCGGCTGTAGCACGAAACGTCATGTGATGTTCAATAGGCAGACAACTCTTGTCAATTACATCTTATGTGATTCCCTAATAAAACTTTAGCCTCTTGAATAATTGAGTCACGGCTGTAGCACGACAAACTCAATATTCTAAGTCAAGTCTAACCCAATATTTCGTACAATTGAATCAGTCTCCAACGGCACACGGCTGTAGCACGTAACGACCTTTAGATTCTAATTCAATGTACACATCTTTATGTAATAGACAAGTATTTCTTATTTCAAAATCAAAGCCCTCGACTGTAGCACGAAACGACAATGATTTAAAAATAATAACTACTTTCTACCATGTTGGAAGGCTTTGACCGACACAAGCCCGTTGTGTCATTGGCCAATTACTACTTGATATTATTTAATTTTAGAGGGATTATATTATGTTACAATCATAATCATATTATAAAGAGATTCTTCCTTTTAAATTAAATATTTCAAATCAATAATCGATAATCAGATGATTCCCAGATCGGGGGGAGCATTGTCAAGAGGCGTCACTTAATACCCCTTTCTTACAGATAGAAATCTGCTTTTGACAAAATTACCCTTGTTATGGATAAAAAACTAAGGTTATTATTTGCTGTATTTATTGCTAAGGTTCGGGAGCTCAAGGCCTTTAATGGCTGCTCTCGTGTTTCGTAGCTTAACTCTGCCTTTACGAGATGCCTACGTATCTCTGAGAATTAGAGAATTAAGCCAAAAAACGTAGTTCTGATTTTTGGGGTGAGGCCCCTTATATAGATGTTGGGAGTCCTTGAATTGGACTTGGTATAGGAGACTTGGTGGGCAAGTCTCATAATTAGAATGAACTTAGGAGTCCTAAATAGTAGGAAACTGATTCCTTATCCTTTTAGGTCCCCTTGAGGATAATCTATTAGGATTTATATCCTTACCGGGACCCTTCTCAATAGCTGATTTTTGCCTTATTAATTAATTACGAAATTAATTAATAATCAGGGCTTTTGGGCCTTCTTTATTCCATCAGGCCTGATCTGGTCCATCAGGCTTAACCTTTCCGGTCTGAGTATTATATATTTTTTTATTGGGCCTAGCAGCCCACACCTTGCAGTATTTAATCATAATTTATTTATTCCTATCATTTGCCCCCCAACTTTTGGGAAACATTGATTAGGTTTCGCAGAAGTTAAGTCTGTTTATTCCCTTACAGGGTTTCGTTTTCGCGTAAAGTGTGGAGCGACCTACACATTTACAATGAATTTTCTTTTTATTCAGGAATTATCTTAATTCCAGGAATTTTTCCCTTATTTCCGGGATTTTCCCTAGTTTTCTGGGATTTTTCCTTTAATTTCTGGATTTTTCCCTAATTTTCTGGGATTTTTCCTTTAATTTCTGGATTTTTCCCTAATTTTCCGGGATTTTTCCTTTAATTTCTGGGTTTTCCCTAATTTTCTGGGATTTTTCCTTTAATTTCTGGATTTTCCCTAATTTTCTGGGATTTTTCCTTTAATTTCTGGATTTTTCCTATTTTTCTGGGATTTTTCCTTTAATTTCTGGATTTTTCCCTAATTTTCTGGGATTTTTCGTTTAATTTCTGGATTTTCCCTAATTTTCTGGGATTTTTCCTTTAATTTCCGGATTTTTCCCTAATTTTCTGGGATTTTTCCTTTAATTTCTGGATTTTCCCTAATTTTCTGGGATTTTTCCTTTAATTTCTGGATTTTTCCTATTTTTCTGGGATTTTTCCTTTAATTTCTGGATTTTCCCTAATTTTCTGATTAAATAATAGAACTTTTGCTGCTCAATACATCCTAGGCGTTGTTGATCCACGCCTAGGAGACAGTTTCCTAACAACGTTTAGGAAACTTGCGTCCTGGGCGTTGTTGGAGGCTGATGCTTCCTGGGCGTTGTTGATCCACGCCTAGGAGACAGTTTCCTAACAACGTCTAGGAAACTTGCGTCCTGGGCGTTGTTGGAGGCTGATGCTTCCTGGGCGTTGTTGATCCACGCCTAGGAGACAGTTTCCTAACAACGTCTAGGAAACTTGCGTCCTGGGCGTTGTTGGAGGCTGATGCTTCCTGGGCGTTGTTGGACCAAGCCTAGGAGCCATACTTCTAACAACGGCTAGGGACAATGCACCCTGGGCGCTGTTGAAGACAGATGCTTCCTGGGCGTTGTTGGACCACGCCTCAGAGCCACACTTCTAACAACGGCTAGGGACAATGCACCCTGGGCGTTGTTGAAGACTGATGCTTCCTGGGCGTTGTTGGACCACGCCTAGGAGCCACACTTCTAACAACGGCTAGGGACAATGCACCCTGGGCGTTGTTGAAGACTGATGCTTCCTGGGCGTTGTTGGACCACGCCTAGGAGCCACACTTCTAACAACGGCTAGGGACAATGCATCCTAGGCGTTGTTGAGGCTTTTCGAGCCTTGATTCATTCAATGAACTTTGATTTTTGATTGCAAATCTTTTCAAAATTCAAATTTTATGGGCTTCCCACCTTTTTTTAGGCCCAGGCACGTTTGTGCATCCTTAAGTTCTTCTATATAAGAGGTGGAGTGTGAGTTCATTTCTCACACTTTACTTTTACAAAAATCTCTTAACTTCTATTCTGCAATTAGTCTCTCAAGAATCGCCACCTCAAAGCGATTTCCGGCTTTCTACTCCGCCGCTTTCTGGGCTTATTTTGAAGATTCCGTTTAAATCTTCATCTTCTTCACTTACCTTCAAGAGCTTCCTGGGTTTTTGTCTTCATCCATGGCGGATTCTGATTCATCTCACTCCCATGTCCCCCAAGCTGTTGCCCGTCCCTCTAGGGCCAGCCGAGGTAAAAAATCTCTTGTACATTCCTCAGTTATTTCTCTTAGGGATCTTTTAACCGAATTCGGGCAAGCCTTTCCTAACATGTTACACTTAGATGCATATAATTATCCTTTTAGATTTGGTCCAGATCAAGTAGGTACCATAGCCCGCCTTTTTGGCATTTCTCACCCTTATAGGGCCGAGGCTCCAGGCCCAAATGATAGGGCCTGCTACCCAAAGCCTGGGGCCATTCGGGTCTATAAGGAAACCTTCTATGCTGGTTTTCGCCTACCTCCTCATCCCTTTATTTTTCGCCTTTTGGCTGAGGCCCGAGTCTGTCCGACCCAACTCACACCCAACTCTTGGCGTTTTATTCACTGTTATATGGCCCAATCTCGTAAACACGGTTTTGAGCCAAATGTTTGTGTCTTTCGTTATTTATTTAAATTTGTAAATGCTTCTGAGGACCAAGGATGGGTCAAAATAGTTCATAGATCCTTGGCCCGTTCCTGCTTTATTTCTGGCACCAACCCGGACTCGTATCCAACATGGAAGAGTGAGTGGTTTTATGTATTTCTGGATTTCGAGGAGGGCTGGGACCATTTTTTCAGGCCCAACTTCTCAAAAAGTATAGACGGGTCTTTAAGAGACCTAAAATTGGGGATAGATGAGGATGCGGCCATCAAGGCCATTACTGCTGATAACTTGCACCATTGCGCTCTCATCCTTTCAGAGGGTAATTTGCAAGGTTTAGGTCTAAGTGACCTTGTTCCATTTTCTCCATTCTCTATTTGTCCTTCTTCTTATGTGCCTGTATTTGCCTGCAGCTAGGGCAGCTTTGGACACGATCTTCAAGAAGCGGGAGGCCCGTGCTGCCAAGGGCTCTGCTGTTGAGACCCACCGCGATAAGCGGGTTAGGATTGGTGACGGCCCTTCAGTCACAGTTCAGGAGGCCGTCCCTACCTTTTTATCCCAGAGGCCTCTTAGCCTTGATGAAGATACCTCTCCTTTCACCGTCACTTGGGGCCTTCAGAGGAGGGACACGGTGGTAGGGAGTTCCGAGGCTGCCGCCGTTTGGTCTGAGAGTGTGATCACGCCTCGTGACAGGGCTGAGATTGTAGAGTCTTCTGATGACCTACAGATTGAGCGTCTGGGTGCTCAGGCCGTGGCTTCTGTAAGCCTCTTCCTTTTTTATCTGTTTTTTTTTTACTTACTGTACTTTGATATGTTTGTGTAGATGAATACCTATCTCCAGGCTGCCCTTCACAATTTGAAGGATGTGAGGACCAGCCTAACTATTGCTGAGAGAGACAGGGATAGGTACCTCAAGGCTTCCGAGGCCAACTTCACTCGTTTCCGTGAGGTAGAGAAGGAGCTGGCGGATGAAAAGGAGAAAGTTCGTAAGCTGGAGCTGGATGCTCAAAGGGCTCGAGCTGAGGTGATAGCTGAGTATAAGGCATCTCAGGACTTTCAGGATGTCCTAAATGCTGAGTACGATGCTAACTTCCCGGAGACCTTTTCTAGCTGTTGGGAGCAGATAGTAGAGGAGATTGGGAAGAAGATTCCGGAGGTGACTCTCACTGCCTATCCAGTCCCTGATATTCCTGGGAAAGAGCCTCTTCTTGATGATATCCCTCTTTCTCCTACTCTTACTACTTCTGCTGAGGCCACAGCTGTTTCTCCTCGAGGTGCTGATCCTGTGCCAGTTCCTTCTTCTGCTGCCGATGAAGGAAATATCGATGATGACTTCTTCAAGGATCTTTGAGTATTTTGTTTTTCTTGTCTGGCCCATTGTGGCTTTCTATGTATTGACTTAATCGTATTCAGAACTTATTACCCTTCGGGGCTTATTATGCTATTTTAAGTTATTTGTTTGCTTTTCTACTATCCTTTTCAAGTACTTGTACTGTTAGCTTGCTAGCTTTAAAAACTATCTCCTATTTTACCCGTACTTGTACTAAAATAGATAAGCAAACTTGATCATATAATAATACGAATCAAATAGTTCTATAATAAGATGAACTAAACAATTGTAAAACAGGTTTACGGCAACTCTTGAGGTTCATCCCTTACACCACTCCTAAAAATAAAGCTAAAACATGTAAATCCTAAGCAATCAAAGCTTCAAGGTGCTTTTTAACCTACTTGTCAAGTGAGAATCATGTTTAATGGCTTTACACATAGTAAACCTTCAGGTTTTGCGCATGCCAAGTTCTCGGGACTTCAAAGCCATCCATAGTCTCCAGCTTGTAGGTTCCTCTACCCTGAACGCTCTTGACTTTGTACGGCCCTTCCCAATTTGGGGCAAGTTTCCCTTTCTGCCCTACACCAGAAGCTTCCACCTTCCTCAAGACTAGGTCATCCTGTTTGAAGAACCTTTCTTTAACCCTTAGGTTGTAGTAGAACGAAGCCTTTTTCTGATACTCTACTATCTTTGCATGTGCCATATCTCGCACTTCATCAATTAAGTCCAGCGCCAACCTTTGCCCTTCCTCATTTTCCCCAGCATTGAAAGCTTGAATTCTTGGAGAAGAATGTGATATCTCCACGGGAACAACTGCTTCTGCCCCATATGCCAACATGAAGGGAGTTGCTCCAGTCGTGACTCTACAGGTAGTCCTATAGGCCCATAGTATTGGAAGTATCTCATCCACCCAATTATTTCTTAACTTCTCGATCCTCTTCCGTAGTCCATCCAGGATTATCCGATTTGCTACCTCCGCTTGCCCATTGGCTTGCGGGTGAGCCACAGAGGTGAACCGTAACTCAATTTCATTTTCTTCACAATACTTCTTGAATTCCTCATTGTTGAATTGTGTTCCATTGTCAGTGACGAGGATACGGGGAATTCCATATCGGCACATAATGTTTTCCCACAGGAATTGTGCAACCTGCTTAGTTGTGATTTTGGCCAAGGGCTTGGCTTCAATCCACTTAGTGAAATAGTCAATGGCTACAATCAGAAACTTCCTTTGTGATGTGGCCATAGGGAAAGGCCCTAGAATATCCATCCCCCACATAGCAAAGGGAATTGGGGAGTTGATAGAGGTCAGCATCTCGGGGGGTTGTCTAACAACTGGTGCATGCTTCTGACAGCGATCACACTTCTTCACATATTCTTTGGCATCAGCCATCATTTTTGGCCAATAGAAGCCTAAACGGGTTATCTTATGAGCCAAGGCCCTGCCCCCCAGGTGTTGCCCACAAATACCTTCATGCACTTCCTCAAGAGCCAAGTGTGCCTCATCGGGCCTGAGACACCTTAAGTAAGGAACCACGAAAGATCTTTTATACAGAATCCCATCTATCAAAGAGTACCTTAGTGCTCGAATAGTTAACTTCCGTGCTTCAGTTGCATCACTTGGCAACCAACCGGTCTGAATGTGAGCCTTGATGGGATCAATCCATGACGTCCCCAGGCCTATGGGAGCCACAAGCTTAACATCTATGCTTCGTGTCTTCAATACACGGAAGTATACACTTCCTGAACTTTCTTCTATCTCAGATGAAGCAAACTTTGATAGCGCATCCACCTTAGCATTTTCTTCCCTTGGAATGTGTTCAACATGGCATTCATTAAATTGGGTCATCACAGCCCTTACTAGGCGTACATACTTAGCCATCGTATCATCCCTTGCCTCAAATTCTCCCTTTACCTGGGATATGATCAGCTTTGAGTCTCCGCGGACCTTTAAGTTTTTGACTCTAAGTGTCCCAGCTAGACCAAGGCCAGCTATCAAGGCTTCATATTCTGCCTCATTATTTGTGGTTGGGAAGTCTAGCTTCATAGCATACTCAATTAAGAACCCATCAGGGCTTTGCAAAACCAACCCTGCTCCACTGGAGTTTGTTTTTGATGCTCCATCAAAATAGAGAACCCAATACTCTTTATCATCATTCCCTTTGCTTTCATTATCATCTCCCTGGTCTTGAGGTATGGCATCTTCCTGCCCCCTGACTTCTTGGTTGAGTATGGTACATTCCACCACGAAGTCAGCTAGTGCCTGGGCTTTTATGGCCGTACGTGGCTTATACTTGAGATCGAACTCTCCCAACTCTATTGCCCACTTAATCAATCTCCCACTTGCCTTGGGACTGTGAATGATATTTCTCAGTGGTTGATTCGTTAGCACCTCAATCCGATGAGCTTGAAAGTAAGGACGCAGTTTTCTTGAAGCCATTATCAAGGCTAGAGCGAATTTCTCAATAGTTGAATAATTCAACTCAGCACCATGCAAAATTTTGCTGACATAGTATACGGGTTTCTGGACTTTTAGTTCCTCCTTAACCAACACCGCGCTCAAGGCGCTCTCTGAAATAGCCAAGTACAAGAATAAAACTTCATTCAGAACTGGCTTGGCCAACAACGGGGCCTGGCCCATATACTTCTTTAACTCTTCAAATGCCTTCTGATTTTCCTCACTCCATACAAAGTTTTTGATGCTCTTTAGTGACTTGAAAAATGACAAGCACTTGTCTCCTGACTTGGAGATGAATCGTCCTAGCGCAGCAACCCTTCCTGTGAGCTTCTGAACATCCTTGATGGTTTTTGGTGGTTCCATGTCCAGGATCGCCTTTATTTTATCGGGGTTAGCCTCAATTCCCCTTTTTGAGACCATTAATCCCAAGAATTTTCCAGATCCTACTCCGAAAGCACACTTCGTAGGATTCAACATCATCTTGTGGTACCTCAGGACCTCAAAAGCTTCCCTCAAATGGGTTATGTGATCAGTCTTTACTAGACTCTTGACTAACATGTCATCAACGTAGACTTCCATAGTCTTACCAATAAGATCCTTAAAAATTTTGTTTACCAACCTTTGATAGGTGGCTCCTGCATTCTTGAGACCAAACGCCATAACAAGATAACAATAAACACCAAAGTCAGTGATGAATGATACCTTTGGAATGTCATCCTTATGCATTTTGATCTGGTTGTATCCGCTAAATCCATCCATGAAACTCAGCATCTCATGTCCAGCAGTGGCATCAATCAAAGTATCAATTCTTGGCAGCGGAAAACAGTCTTTAGGGCATGCATCATTCAGATCAGTAAAGTCTATACACATCCTCCACTTTCCATTAGCCTTCTTCACCATTATAGGGTTTGCTAACCACTCTGGAAATTGAATCTCCTCAATGAAACCAGCCTCTAAAAGCTTTTCTACTTCCTGCTTTATAGCCTCTTGTCTCTCCGGGGCAAAATTTCTTTTCTTTTGTTTCACTGTCTTCCGACTTGGATCCACGTTTAGCTTGTGAGTAATCAGCTCCGGGTCTATGCCTGGCATATCAGCTGCTGACCATGCAAAGACATCACTATTTTCTTGCAAAAATTCCACCAACTTCCCTCTAAGGGGATCCTTTAATGTGGCTCCAATGAAAGTCATCCTCTCAGACTTCTCGGGGTCTAAAGGAATAGAAACCAAGTCTTCTGCTGGCTTTCCTCTCTTCTCATCATTTTCTCGGACATCCATATCTTCAATAGGAAGAACCTGCCCCCCGACTTCATCCGCCCTCAAAGAGGCCACATAACAGCTTCTAGCCATTTTTTGATCTCCTCTCTCTTCTCCAATCCCATTTCGGGTGGGAAACTTCATGACTGAATGGCAGGAAGAGGGGACTGCCTTGAAAGCATGTATCCCTGTTCTACCCATGATAGCATTATAAGTTGAACTAGCCTTTACCACTACGAAATCCAGCATCTGCGTTGCTTGCCTTGGTTCCGTACCTATGGTGGTTGGCAACTTGATTATTCCTTCCACAGGACACTCTATTCCAGCAAATCCATATATCGGCATGTCGGTAGGTGTTAACTGGGAATCGTTATACCCCATCCTTAGAAAGGCGTCATGGAGCAAGATATCCACAGAAGCACCATTATCAACAAGAACCCTCTTGACTGGGCTGTTTCCTATTATCGGTGTTATGACCAGCGGGTCGTCATGAGGAAACTTGACTCCCTCTAGGTCAGAATCATCAAAAGCCAATGTTACTTCTGTCCTGGCCCTTTTCGGGGCTTCTCCTACAATATGCATAACCTCTCTAGTATATGCCTTTCTGGAATTTTTGGACAATCCAGCAGCAGTTGGACCTCCAAAGATCGTGTTTATCACATGCCCCCGAGGTCTCGGCCCTTTATAACTGGTCCTCTAGGCTGGGGGTTTCGCCCCTGATCGTCTTGGTCCCTCCTACGATCTTCAAAGTTCTTCCTTCCACTATTATTCCTGTCCCCTCCTTCTCCAGTGTATTTGTTTAATCTTCCTTTTTGAATGAGGAACTCAATTTCATCCTTCAATTGCCTACACTCATCGGTGTCATGGCCAACATCTTTGTGAAACCTGCAGTACTTGCTCTTATCTAGCTTGGCGGGATCAGCCTTCAAGGGCTTAGGCCAGCGAATATCTCTGTCTTTCTCAATTTCCATCAAAATCTGACTTCTAGGAGCATTCAGCTTAGCGTATTCAGTGAACTTTTGCCCAGGTCCTCCCTTCTTGGGGGTTGAATCAGGGTTTTGTTCGGTTCTAGGATATTTGTCCTTTGCGATATACTCCAGATCAGTTTTTCGCTTCTTGCCTCCGGTGGGCTCATTACTTACTACGGTCTTCCTCATGCTTCTTCAACTTTAATATACTTCCCTGCCCTCTCTTGGAGCTGCAACATGCTTTCAGGGGGACGTTTGGCCAAGGACATCTTAAAAAACTCGTCCCTAGTTCCTTGTTGCAGCGCTATCATGGCTACCTTATCATTAAGGTCCGGGACTTTTAAAGCCTCCTTTGTGAAACGATTCAGGTAATCTCTCAAGGATTCCTTAGCTCCCTGCACAAGACTCATAAGAGATGCTGAACTTTTCTCATGGACTCTTCCACTGATGAATTGCTTAATAAAAGCCTGACTTAATTCTCTGAATGATCCAATAGAATTTGGGGGCAGACGACTGTACCATCTTTGAGCCATACCCGACAGGGTTTGAGGGAAGGCCCGACACTTTATAGCATCATTCACGGGTTGCAACAGCAGTGCATTAGAGAATGTCCTAACATGATTCGCGGGGTCTCCCGTGCCATCATAGTCTTTGATAGTGGGCATCTTGAATTTCCTTGAGATATGGGCATTCATTATCTCTTCTGTGAAGGGCGGAGTTGGATCATCAGGATCTCCAAGGGGAAGTAGGTTGCTTGGATCAGTTCTTGGGACAATAGCCCTTCTTTGCACCGGACCATCCAGGTCTATGACAGGAGGAGGATTTCTCCCCCTAGGAGGTATCTGGGGTCTGGTGGCCTGGTGAGCCTCCAAATCACGCCTCAGCCTTTGGATCTCGGCCTCATGAGCCCTGATCCTTTCCTGCACTTCTTGGGGATTCGCCCCTGGGGTGCTTTGAGGGCGTTGCCTTCCATCGGTCATTGGCTCTTTGCCAGGACGCCTCCTTCTCGGGGCCACTTCATCATCCGAAGATTCGGAGTTTCTCTCAGTGTAAGGACCAGAAAATTCTCGATCCTCAGGGATATGACCCAAACCTCGTATATAGGGGGGCGACTGCCCTCGTGCTTTGCTTCGTCCAGCATATCCGCTTCCTCCAACCTCAGGGTGAAGGGGCATCCCATAAGGGGGGTTAGTAGTAACAATAGTTGAATATTCATACCCGATGGGTCGAGAATTCATAGGTATATGTACTTGTTGAACTTGAGGATTCGTACCTTGAATAGTCGGGGGAGCTGTCCCTTGTGGTTGAGGTTGAGTTGCCCCTGTCTGGGCTTCCCCTTGAGCAGGTGCATAAGTTGAGTGGGGAGGAATCTCCACGGTGGACGAAATCACCTGAGTTGTCCCTGATGGTGTTCCTTCCTCCAGAGCTCTGATTGTTCTCCGTGTTTTCGCCATGGTTGTTGTTGTGCTTCCCACAGACGGCGCCAAATGTTATGGATAAAAAACTAAGGTTATTATTTGCTGTATTTATTGCTAAGGTTCGGGAGCTCAAGGCCTTTAATGGCTGCTCTCGTGTTTCGTAGCTTAACTCTGCCTTTACGAGATGCCTACGTATCTCTGTGAATTAGAGAATCAAGCCAAAAAACGTAGTTCTAATTTTTGGGGTGAGGCCCCTTATATAGATGTTGGGAGTCCTTGAATTGGACTTGGTATAGGAGACTTGGTGGGCAAGTCTCATAATTAGAATGGACTTAGGAGTCCTAAATAGTAGGAAACTGATTCCTTATCCTTTTAGGTCCCCTTGAGGATAATCTATAAGGATTTATATCCTTATCGGGACCCTTCTCAATAGCTGATTTTTGCCTTATTAATTAATTATGAAATTAATTAATAATCAGGGCTTTTGGGCCTTCTTTATTCCATCAGGCCTGATCTGGTCCATCAGGCTTAACCTTTCCGGTCTGAGTATTATATATCTTTTTATTGGGCCTAGCAGCCCACACCTTGCAGTATTTAATCATAATTTATTTATTCCTATCAGTAAACATACTGAACTACGAATTAAATATTATTTTTCGCATGGATTCTGCGGAGGGCTTCGGTTTTTTTAAGATTTAAATTTACGTTTTCGTTGCGTTTATGTGCTAAAAACCCTTCAACTATAGCTAGGATAAGAATCTTAGGAGTAGACCCGGCAATTCGTTCGTGTCGAATACTTCTGTGTCGTGTATTTTCGTGTTTCGTATACTTAAATGTCAAACACAAAACCAACATATTTAGCGTTCTGTACATTCGTGTTCGTGTACTTTCGTTTCGTGTCGTGTATGTCGTGTTAATTGAATATTAATATATATTAAATTTAATATTAATATTAATTAAAATATAATATTTTTAAGTAAAAAATTTCTAAAATATATGAAATATATATATTTAGATCTCAATTCTGGACAATATAATGAAATCATATAATATTTTAAAAATAAATATTCATACATTTATTGTAATTCTACATATATTTATAAAAAATATTAAAATTTAATAACAATATTTATTTATGTCGTATACTTCGTGTCGTGTCGTGTACTCGAAGGTTAAACACAAAATCAAAACTAAATCTCGACCGTATACTTTTGTGTCGTGTACTAAAAATGCAAACACAAATACTAAATTTTCGTGTCATTTCATTTCGTGTAAGTCGTGTCGTGTCAAAAATTGTCGGGTCTACTTGGGAGTGCTCGTTTTGTGAGTTTGGATAAGAGCGTCCAGGGGAGGGAGAACGTGAGGAACTTCTAGTATGAGATCCTGATACCGTTTAAGGGTAATAGGGGAAGTGATAGGCTCCCTGCTGATTTGCAGCCATATGGGCTGTCAAATGATCCATCTTCTGTTGTATATAGTTTTGCTGAGCTTTTAAGTTAATTCTCCCACTGTGTGTAGGAGAATCGCTAGGTGTTTCGAGGAATTTTCGTAAGTGTGGGATTTGTTATCTGACCCGTTACTCATTTTTCAAGTGTTTTGGAATGTGAAAAAGGGTGTCGTTGTGGTGTGGTGTTTAGTATTCGTTGTTTAGATCCCCGGCAGCGCCGTCAAACTGATAGTTGTGATTATGGTTTTTGTTAGGTCCGTAAGAATTATGCTATTTTTTTGGTTGTCTTGTTCTGTCTGTCTGTCTCTTTCTTTGATGTTCCTTTTTCCCCCTATCACTAGTCGGTGATCCCATATGTTAGTAGTTAGGTGACTGTTATAGGCTAGTGGGACACGTGAAATGATTGTAACATAAGGCGAGGACTATAAGGAAAGGGAGAAGAATGACATGATGCATAGATGAGTGACACATGTAAAAGGAAGGGATAGAGGATAAGACCATGAGTAGGCCAATGATGTCTGAAGGCTAGACCTACAGAGACTGGGCTTACGACCATAGATGGCATGGATATGCTCTGGGGGTGTAGACCCTTCAGCTTTCCATGTGTTGTCTGAACGCAACATTATTGCGACTGGAAGAAAATATTCCGGAGGCGTAAGGAAATGTTTTGTAGCCGTATAAGCATATGTCATCGATTACAAAAACTCAACCTTTATATGGGAAGATTTTAATTATTTAAATCGGCGGAGGTAAACCAGATACAATTTAATTCCTTCAAATACTTTAAAATAGTTTGAAATGTATAAAATAAAGTATTAAAAATTAAATAACAACTATAAAATAATAAAATAAAAATACTATGTTAAAAAGAAGTATTAAAAATTAAAATTACAACTACAGTTAAACCTCTTTAAAGTAATACCCTTGGGACCGGGAAAAAATATTACTTTACCGAATTTATTACTTTATCGATATAATAATATTTTATTACTTTATCGATAAAGTAATATTTTATTACTTTACCGAATTTTTATGTTTACGTGGTACAGTATAATATATAATGTACGTATAAAAACTAGAATTAATCACATGCAATGTATTTGATCTAAAATTACTTTTATTATGATTACTTATATCCAAAAACTAGATGCATGCATATTAAAATTGCACCAGATCAGTACATAAAGGTAACATGTGTTGTGTACGTTGTATTGAAACTCAACCATCTAATATTTATTGTAATTCTTAAATAAAAATACATGAAGAGACACCATAATATTAATGATAAGACTTTGTGATTAACTATATAAAATGATAGAATGGTACACTACAGACACATACAATATCAACTTTATTTTACAGTATACACCAATGTCTTCGCATCATCTAAAAGGAGTGAAAAAATCAGCAATCACAGATAAGATAAGGAGTGCTATTTGTGAATATAAAAAGGAGAATCCAGGTGTAAGCCAGAAAGATTTACAAGCATGGGTACATCAAAAATATGACTTAGATATCAGTCAATCAACTATATCAAACACACTCAAGAGAGCCTCGGAATACTTGTCCGACGAGAGGAAACAAAGTGATGTCAAAAAACACAAATCAGCAAAATATCCAGAGTTAGAGAAAGTTTTGTTTGAGTGGTTTCTTCAAAGGCAAGATAAAGTTAATATGTCTGGAGAAATCATTCAAGAAAAAGGAAAGGAGCTAATGAAGAAAATGTATGGGGAAAGTAATTCCGATTTTAGCTTTTCCAGTGGATGGTTAGAACGTTTCAAGGCAAGATATGGAATCAAATCTTATCGGCGTTTTGGTGAAAGTGGTTCAGTGATGATGGAGAACATTGAAAATGCATTGCCAGGCATCCGATCAAAATTGGATCAATTTCAGTTGAAAGATATTTATAACATGGATGAAACGGGATTATTCTATCGACTTGAAGCTGACCATTCACTAGCTACCAAACAGCTAGAGGGCCGCAAAAAAGATAAAGAGAGAATCACTGTAGTTGTGTGTTGCAACGGTGATGGGTCTGACAAAGTTCCACTTTGGATCATTGGTAAGTACGCCAATCCTAGGTGCTTTAAAAATGTGAATATAAACAATCTTAATTGTGTGTATCGTTTTAACAAGAAAGCTTGGATGACTGGCTTGCTTTTTCAAGAATTTGTTACTTGGTTTGATAGTAAAATGAATGGCAGGAAGGTACTTTTGATTGTTGACAATTGTCCTGCTCATCCAAAAATAGTTGAAGGCTTGAGAAATACAGAGTTGTTCTTTCTACCTCCTAACACAACATCTAAGATTCAACCATGCGATGCTGGAATTATTCGAGCATTTAAAGTTCACTATCGGCGTCGTCTATATTCTAGCATGTTGCAAAGTCTTGAAGTTAATGCAACAAATCCTGAAAAAGTTAATATCTTGAATGCTATTAGTTTTGCTAACATGGCTTGGAATATTGATGTGAAAACAACCACAATTGCAAATTGTTTTCGGCATTGCAAGATTCGTTCAGAAGAAAATGATGAACAAGAACTTGGAGAAATAAATGAAGGTGTCGAAGGATTAAATGAAGTTATCTCTAATTTACGATATAGGAATGTGATGGATGTCGAGCATCTCTTAAACTATCCAAACGAGAATGATGCGGTTATGGAATCACCTACGGATGAAGAAATCATTGAGTCGGTAATGAGCACTGATGAAGGGACTGATCCTGAACCCGACGATAGCAATGTCATCCCAAGCGTGTCATCAAAGGAAGCATTTCAAGCACTCACCACTTTGAACAATTACTTGTTACAACACGAGCAAAACATACCAGGAGTTATTTTTGCTTTACATAAAGTCAAGGACAAGATTAATTTCGGCTTTGGTGGAAAGAAGAAACAAGCTACAATAGATTCATATTTTAATAAGAATTAAATTTTGTAATCATATACATTATACAGTATATATATATATATATATAATTATGGAATTATTACTTTACATATTACTTGGGCCCTTAATGACTTTCGAATTTTTTATTATCTTATACTTTTAGCGAGAATATTACTTTACAACATTGGCCCAAGTTGGGACCGATGAAAATTATTACTTAAGCGAGGTTATTACTTTATCGGATATTACTTAATCGAGGTTTAACGGTATAAAATCATAAAATAAAATACTATGTTAATTAGAATATCGGGTAAACGGATCCAATATTGTGACCGCCCTTCTTACCTCCCTATATAAGATCTCTCTCCCTTACCGTCACTCAGCAAGATTTCTCTCCCGCCCCACTAAGAAATTTTCGCTTCTCAATTCTCCTGTAATTAGAATTACCCATGAATTATTGAATTGATTTACTAATTAGTTCAATTGATAATAATTCTTGTAATATTTTAAGCCGTTGATTAAAAAACAAACATGGGGTTAGAGCAAGCTAGGGTTAGTGATGATGAAGATGAATATGAAGGTGGTAACTGTCTTTTCCAATTCTTGTTTGGAAATGTCGATTGTGCTGGTGATGTTGAGATTGATTATTTAGATGACGAGGCCAAGATGCATCTTGGTGCATTGGCTAATAAACTGGGGGCAGATATAAATTTGTTAGAAAGATGTGAACATTTATGTACTGATGTAATTGAACAAGATTGTGATGGAAAGAATGAGGAAGCTGTGGATTATCGCGATATCGGGGAGTTTTACCAAGGGCCTGAGGTTCAAGAGGAGATGGACTATTTAGTGTCAGTGTCTGGTAAGGGTGAGTTTGATGATGAGAATTATGATGAGGAATCCGAATCTGAGGAGGAAAGGGAAAAGGAAATACGAAGTGTTTGCTTATCGGGTGATGGTGATGACATTGTAATGCAAGACTGTTTACAGGGTGATGTAGTGGAGGGTGGTTTTGAAACTCAAGAATGTGATATCGGGGAAGAGGCAGTTAAGAATCGGGATTTGAGTCCCCTTCCGGTATTGTACAAAGAGGACGGAGGAGTTATATTACGTTTTTCTGAGATTTTTGGTGTTCGCAACTGTTTGAAGAAATTAGGGAAGAAGAAGTGTAGGTATTCTGTTTGTAAAGACAAGTACGTGTTGATGGGGAATGCTGATGTCGGTGAAGATGACGAGACGTTTCTTAAGGGATTATGCGAAGGATTTACTTGGAAGTGTGGGACACGTGTAAAATATGAGGATTTAAACATGAAGGAAGGTGAATTAGATAAGGAGACGATTGAATTTGATCAGCATTCTGGAAGAGTGGCTTGTCAAGTTGTTGAGAATAGGAGAGATACTTGTCTTAGTGATGAACCGATGAAAGAAGATGTTGCAATAGATTTAATTTCAGAGAAGGGTATATCCGTCTCCCCGGAATATCACCTTCTTGAGCAGCAGGACTGGGAAGATGGAATCATTTGGGACAATTCTCCAGAATTAAGTGGCCGTTTTGTAGAGACTTTAGAGATCTCTGGACCTGACTCTCGTGCTTTAGTTGTTGAAAATTTAGAGTGTAATATCGAGGAGCCAAATGTCTATCAAGAGCTGCTGATGGAATCTGATGAGATAGATAATGTAAAGTTTCAGTGTAGCTATCCTGTTTCGGTAGAGCCCTTTGGCTCTAGAAACTTTTCTGGTTCTATTTCATCGGAAAGAGAATATCACCCCCAACTTCTGAGGTTAGAGTGTCGGCTTGAAACAGGTCCTGATGGTAAAAAGGATAGCATTACCAGTGAAGATGTGGGGCAGCGTGATGCCATAAGGTCTTATGACAAGGTGACTCGGCTTAATAAAGAGTTATTGGAAGGGTCTTGGTTAGACAAAGTAATTTGGGAATCATATCAATCAACGACGAAGCCAAAGATTATACTTGATCTACAGGATGAGCAAATGCTTTTTGAGATTTTGGATAATAAGGATGGTAAGCATCTTATGCGCCACGCAGGGGCTATGATCATTTCTCGCTCTGTGAAGTTCACCGATGGTAATATCTTAGGGGAGTCGTTTAATATTGCTAATGACAGATTTTACTCAAATAGTAAATCTTCTCAGAAGCTAAAATCACATTCTAAAAAGCGAACTACACATGGTGTCAAAGTTTTGCATTCAATACCAGGACTTAAGTTGCAGACTATGAAAGAAAAGTTAAGCAATAAAGATATCGCCAATTTTCATCGTCCAAAAGCTTTATGGTATCCACATGACAATGAGGTAGTACTCAAGGAACAAGGAATATTACCTATGCAAGGATCAATGAAAATTATACTGAAGAGCTTGGGTGGAAAAGGCAGTAAACTTCATGTTGATGCCGAGGAGACCATTTTTTCTGTTAAAGCCAAAGCCTCCAAAAAGCTAGATTTTAAACCATCAGAGGCAGTGAAGATATTCTATTGTGGGGTAGAACTTGATGACCATAAATCTCTTGCTATGCAAAGTGTTAGGCCCAACTCTACGTTGCATCTTGTTCGTACTAAAATACATACGTTGCGAAGGGCACAAAAAATTCCTGGTGAGAAGAAGTCGTTGCGTCCCCCTGGAGCATTTAAGAGAAAATCTGATCTTTCTGTCAAAGATGGCCATGTTTTCTTAATGGAGTACTGTGAAGAAAGACCTTTACTAATTGGAAATGTTGGGATGGGTGCTAGACTATGCACTTACTACCGTAAATCATCCACTGATGACAGAACTGGAACGTCCTTAAGGAGTGGAAGTACTGATTTGGGGAAGTTTATCACCCTTGAACCATCTGATAAATCTCCATTTCTTGGGGATATAAGAGCTAGTCACAGCCAGTCGTGTATAGAAACCAACATGTATAGGGCTCCCATTTTCCCGCATAAAGTATCACCAACCGACTTTCTACTGGTTCGCTCTGCTAAGGGGAAGCTCTCCATAAGACGAATAGACAGAATTGATGTTGTTGGGCAACAGGAACCACATATTAAGGTAATGACTCCATCTTTCCAGGGTGTTCAGATGTATACTTTGAAAAGGTTATTGGTGTATCTATATCGTGAATTTCGTGCTATGGAAAAATGCTGTTTGCGCCCTTCCATCAGAGTGGATGAGCTCTGTGCCAAATTCCCTAATGTTAATGAAACCTTTCTTCGCAAAAGGTTAAAGCACTGTGCTGACTTTCAAAAGCAATCAAATGGTCTGTTTTTGGTGATGAGAACCAATTTCAGCATTCCGCTGGAAGAGCAGCTGAGAAGGATGGTAGCGCCAGAAGATGTATGTTCCTACGAAAGCATGCAAGCTGGCTTGTACAGGCTCAAACGTTTAGGAATTACCAGGCTGACATCTCCTACAGGTCTTTCTTCAACAATCAATCAGCTTCCAGATGAACCTATTGCTTTGGCTGCTGCATCTCATATTGAGAGAGAACTACAGATAACTCCATGGAACTTAAGTAGCAATTTTGTTGCTTGTAAAAATCAAGGCAGAGACAATATAGAGCGCCTGGAAATCACTGGCATTGGTGATCCTTCTGGGCGGGGCCTAGGATTTAGTTATGTTAGTACTGCCCCAAGGGAACCAATTTTAAGTGCAATTGTGAAGAAAAAAGCAGCTGTCAGTAGATTGAGCTCGACTGTGACAGGAACGGAGGCAGACCTACACAGGTTGAGCATGGATGCTGGTAGAGAGGTTCTTCTTAAATTCAATATCCCTGAAGAGCAGATAGCAAAACTGGCTAGGCGGCATCGAATTGCTATGATTCGCAAGCTTTCAAGTGACCAAACTGCCGCAGGTGTCAAGGTTGACCCAACTACAATCAGTAAATATGCACGTGGGCAGGGAATATCGGTTTTGCAGCTTCAGCAGCAGACGAGGGAGAAGTGTCAGGAAATTTGGGATAGACAAGTTGAAAGTCTTGCTGCTGTTGATGGTGAAGAAAATGAGAGTGACTCTGAAGCAAATAGTTATCTGAATTCTTTTGCCGGGGACCTAGAAAATCTATTAGATGCAGAAGAATTTGAAGGAGGAGAGGAGCATAATTGCGAGTCCAAGCATGATAGTACTGATGGTGTTAAGGAGCTTAAAATGAGAAGGCATCCTTCCCAAGCTCAAGCAGCATTGGAGTTTGAAGATGAGGCTGCTGAAGCAGCAGAATTATGTAGAATGCTTATGGACGATGATGAGGCTGTGTGGAAGAAGAAAAAAAAGATACGGATGAGTGAGCAAAAACTGGGACAGGCTCCGGGGTCACACGGTTTTGAAAGTGTGGAGAGAATCAAGAAGACCAATGCAGGTTTTAAACAAGATACCCCAATTGTTCAGCCTCAAATCACAGCAAAGGATAATGTTAATATAGATTCGATGGAGGATGAAAGGTATCCTAATAAAAAGAGCTTCTCCACAAAGTTGAAGGCAAAGAAAAAGAACGACATTGAAGATTTGGGCTGTGTAAAAAAAGTAAAAATATTAGGAGAAGGAATCATGACTCTGAAGGAAAAGAAATCTGCAAGAGAAACTTTTGTATGTGGTGCTTGCGGTCAGCTTGGTCACATGAGGACCAATAAGAATTGCCCCAAATACGGCAAAGATCCTGAACCCAAGCCTGAAAGTAGAGATCCAGAGAAGGCACCGGCAAAACTTAATTCTTTAGATATTACAGCTGTCCGGCTGCAGAAACCTCTACTACAGAAGAATACATCCAAAAGCCTTTTGGTAGAAACTTCTGAACAAGACAAATCTACTTCGACAGCAAAGATATTAAAGATCAAATGTCGCTCCACTGACAAGCTTCTAGATAAAGCAACTCCAGCCACCTCCCAGATTTCTGATATGCCTACAACCTCAGATACAGATACTGCAAGTAGGCCTACAATTAAAGTTAATAAAATAATTTTTGCTAACAAGACTAGAGATGAAGACACTCAGGTCGAACAGCACAAGCCATTGAGTGTGATGAAACCACCTGTGGAGATGGATAGAGATCAGCCTCGTAAGAAGTTAATAATTAAACGACCAAAAGAACACATTGAACATGCCCCGCCTACAAAGCGTCGTAGAGGGGGAGGGGGAGAAGTTGGCTTGGCAAATATCTTAGAGAATATTGTAGAGATTCTCAAGGCGAAGATACAAATTTCATTCCTGTTTCTAAAACCAGTATTGAGGAAGGAAGCTCCAGACTACCATAGAATTGTGAAGAGACCGATGGATCTTTCTACAATCAAGGACAAAGTGAGAAACTTGGAATACAAGAGCCGCAAAGATTTTAGGCTTGACCTGTGGCAAATTAAGTACAACGCTCACCTTTATAATGATAAGCGTAACCCTGGTATTCCACCGCTTGCAGACCAGCTTTTGGAGCTTTGTGACAACTTATTGATTAAAAATGATGCAAGCTTGACAGATGCCGAAGCTGACATTTAAAGTGGTTAAGATCAAAAACAAAAACCTTAGTAGGATGAAAGGTTGGACGAAAGCGATACAAAGAAAAGAAGATGAAGAAACGGAGCTAAAAGATGACTGTGCAGTAATTAAAGATATAATATGATCCTGGTAAGAACTGGTAACTTGACAGAAATGGTTTGCGGAATTTGTTCGGTAAACTTGTTACCCTGCGGCCCAGCTGCTATGTTTGTATAGAGTTATGCTTTTGTAAATAGGAAAATATTCCTCAGGCTCAGCACCTGGTACTATTGGGATTGTGTATGAATTACTGTTAACATTCTTTAGACCTGGCAATGGCAATGGGCAGTGTTGTGTATAATCTTTCTGTGTCGTGTTCTCCGTTAAAAATCTTAAAATCAAACCGTCCCGAATTTATATCTGTGTACTGTTTGAGTTATATAAACCCATAGCTAATTTATTTGTGTATATTCGTCTAGCATATAAATTATATTCTTTTTTTTTTAATCTAAAATGTTAGAAAATGTAGCTACAAAATTAACTCTAAAAATTCATAACACATTAAAAAAGTGGAAATACTTTGAAAACACGATAACATCTTGCAAGTACAATAAAATACAAGTAATTTAATATTGGTTATATTGTAAATGTTATATATTTAAAATATATATTTATTAATTAGTTATTCCGTATACATTGATTACATATCGTGTGCTTATCAGGCACCAAATTTATACTCTTTATTACTAAGCGAAACAATATATAATTTGGTGCTAAAAAAACCAAAGTACCAAATTTGGTGCTAAAAATACCAAAGTACCAAATTTGGTACTTACCTGATATAAGTTGATTTCTATTCTCAATAAATTTTGTTTTTAACACAAATTGACTTATATTTTTTGTAAATTTTATTTTCTTTATAGTTAGTGTTCATCCAATGTCTATTTACTTTATGTTAGATATATTTAAGATGTCATGTATAATATGATTCATGTTTAGTTTTCAGATCTTAACAAACATGACATATCAGGACTTACTGAAATCAGGACTTACTAGAAGTCAGAACTTAATATCAGAACTTAAGGTCATATCAGAACTTAAGTGCGGGAGGACTTACAGTTAAAGAAGGAAGCTGATTTACAGTAGAAGATCGAGACTAAAGCACATGAAGATATGCATGGAAAGAGTTAGAAGACTGGAAGACTTGTAGAAGATATCTGATTGATATATTTTAGTAAACAGAATTATATTACATATCAATTAGAAATTATCTTGTAACTGTGTAATATATAAACACAGACTTAGATTTACACTATATGTGTTATCATTATCGAGAAGATTATACATTGTAACATATCAACTCTTAGTGATATTTGTTCATCACTGAGAGAGAACAGTTCCATTGTAACAGAGTTTATTATATTGAATATATCTGTTTACTGTTACTTGTGTTCAAAATCGATTTGATTATAATAACACTGTATTCAATCCCCTTCTACAGTGTTGTGTGACCTAACAATTGGTATCAGAGCCTTTCTGTTAACACACATACAGTAAAGATCCAAACAATCATGTCTGAAGAAGTACAAACTTCAACCAAGCCCACCAAAACTGAAGAAACTCAAAAGACTCAAACCCACAGTCGATATGAGACTATTAGGGTTCCCATACTGAGACCTTCTGAATATCCCAAATGCAGGGGCGGAACCAGGAATCTAACATGGGGGGACCAAAATAAAAAAAGTAGAAAATATACCGATTTATTTGAGATGTGCACGCCTTTCTTTGATCAAATAAAAAGAATCAATGATCTCCTCGGCAGAAATGGTCTCCGCAATCTCCTTTTCAATATATACTATCAAATAATCCCTAAGAAATTCATCTTCCATTCGATTGCGAAGACTTGTTTTCACAATTTTCATAGCAGAAAAAGCTCGTTCAGATGTTGCAGTAGATGCTGGAAGAGTCAAGACAAGCCTTAATAGTCTATCAACTAATGGATACATGTCAGCTTTCCCTGTGGTTACCAATCCATGACATAAATCACCAAGAGTAGACAGATTCTTCAAATTTGGATGAACCGGAACATCTAACCCATAATGTTGTAGTTCACACTGTAGATGGATTTTTTCATCTCCCAAAAAATCTTTTGGATAAAACTTTTCAGCTAACTTGCAAATGTTCTCTATGTTGAAAGACTTGTAACCATCCCTAGGATTTAGTGATGCACTTAAAATGAGAAGCTCCGTCATTTGTTCACTGAATCTATTGTTTAGCTCCTGTAATTGTTGATCTATGGCAGTTGTAAAGATTTCTACTCGGTAATGATGTTCCATTGTCACCATTTGCTTTTGTTTTCCTTGTTGACGAAGAGATTTAACCACATCAAAGTACGGAGCATTCATATCTGGAATCAAGATAGCATGTCGTTCACAAAATGATCTCACATTTTCTAAGAGACTCTCCCAACCATCACTTCTCAATTTTTGAATCAACATCTTTGTAGTAGAAACCAGATGCATGGCATTTAAAATATCTTGAGACTTTTGTTGTAATGCTCGACAAAGTAGATCAATAATAGCCATTATCTCCTTAACCACATGTAAAATAACCACAAATTCATAAGACATTAACATTTTAATAGCACTTAAAGCATCACCTCGTTGAGAAAAAGTTGTCCATTGAGCAGCAACGTCAATTAAAACCGAGCGAGTAGCACCATACATTCTTATCAAACTACATATAGCAGTGAAATGTGAACTCCATCTAGTATCTCCGGGATGTTGTAATGTTCCAATTTGATTGAGACCTTTACCTGTTTCATCAGTGTTCTCAGAATCAATACCTTCATTAACAATCTCTGGATTTTGAGGATTTTGCTCGGAGTTTCTGTTTATCCCACCAAAAATCAGAGGCTCAACTCCATCTCCAGTGACTTCAATTGAGGCGGCATAAGGTTCTTCATCTTCACAAGTAGTTGTTTGGTTCTTCTTGGGTTGAAAATAGGATGTAATCTCTTTTCTCTTACTCATATTTACGGATTAGATGCAAAGGTAGAGTAGATAAAGATAGATGATATTAGGGATTGTAATTTTGTAACTTGTATGTATAGTGTGTATTGGGGGTTTTGGGACCGGAGCAGAACAACTGAACAAGTATGTTCTGTTTTTAGACTTTAGTTTTAAGCATCTTTTTTTTTGTTTCAAATTGTACTATCTTTATCTTATATGTTTATTTATTAATTATTAAGATTAATGAACAAATTCCATGATTTCCATCTAATCAATATTATTTTGAATGAAATAATTAACAAAATCAATAAAATTTTGTATAATCAATTCTCAATTTCAATTTTTTTTTAAATCTAGGGGGACCAAAAAATTTTTTGATAGTAAATTTTAAAATTTTATATTAAAATTTTGGGGTTATTCCGCAGTTGGCGGGGACCGGGGCTCCCTTCGGTCCCCCCTAGTTCTTCCCCTGCCCATATGGAAAATGTAGATGGCTATTTTTCTGGAAGTTACAGATCCAGAATACCTTGATAGAATTAATGAAGGACCACATAAGCCTAGCAAGCTCTCTGTTGTAGTTGCTGATCAACCAGTAAAGACCATACCAAAGGAGAAAGGTGATTACACAACTAAAGACATCTCATCCATTGTCAAGGATGCAAAGGTAAGGCATTTGCTGCATAGTGCCATTGATAATGTCATGTCAAACAGGTTAATTCATTGCAAGGCTGCAAAGGAGATATGGGAAGTTTTGGAGACAAGATGTCAGGGAACTGATGCAATCAAGAAGAACATGAGGATTATACTCACTTAAGAGTATGAGCACTTTGACTCAAAAGCTGATGAGTCATTAACTGACTTATATGACAGGTTTGTCAAACTCTAGAATGATCTGTCACTGGTGGACAAGGAATATGATCTTGAAGATTCAAATCTAAAATTCCTTTTAGCCCTTCCTGAAAATTGGGATTTGAAGTCTACTACCATAAGAGACAACTATGACCTTACTGAAACTACTCTTGATGAAATTTATGGTATGCTCAAGACTTTTGAACTTGAGATGGATCAAAGGAGTAAGAGGCATGAAAAAAAGTTAATGAAAGTTGCTTTTAAGGCTGAGGAGGAATCTCCTAAAGTTGTTGCCTCAAAGAGGGGCAAGGGAAAGGCTCTCATCATAAAGTCTGATTCAGAGTCATCATATTCTAATGATGATGATTCAGAAACTGAAAATTTACCTGAAATGGATGTTGATGAAGAGATGATGAAATTGTGTGCTCTAATGGTGAAGGGTATCATAAAGATAGCCTACAGGAAATTCAGAAAGGGCAAGAAGTTTTCCAGGAAAGGTGTAAATTCTGATAAGAAAGAGTTCAGAAAGTCTGAAGGCAAAAGTGCAAAGTCTGACAGAGGAGACAACTCAAATGTCAAATGCTACAATTATGGTGAAAGAGGCCACATATCTCCTGAATGCAAGAAAGGAAAAAGTGACAAAGGAAAGACACTTGTCACAAAGAAGAAAAGCTGGACATACACTTCAGATTCTGAAAGTGAGGTGAACTATGCCTTGATGGCAAATGCTGATAGTAGCCCTGAAACTGCTGAATTGAAGGGCAACATGAAAGATATCCTAGTGCTGGACAGTGGATGTTCAGGACATATGACTGGAAATAAAGACCTGCTATCAGACTTTGTGGAGAAAGCTGGCCCAGGAGTTTCTTATGGAGATGGCAACATGGGGAAAACTCTGGGATATGGCAATATCAATCCTGAGAATGTTATCATTGAAACAATAGCTATTGTCTCAAGACTTAAACACAATCTGCTAAGTGTGAGTCAAATCTGTGACAGAGGTTATCATGTGGATTTTTTTGAAGAACACTGTGAAGTTGTAAGTAATTCTACAGGCAAAGTGGTTCTGAAAGGTTACATGCATGGTAACATTTATGAAGCCAGACTTTCAACAAGTACTGATGGTTCTGCAATCTGTCTGTTGAGTAGAGCATCAATTGAAGAAAGCTGGAATTGGCATAAAAGACTCTCTCATTTATATTTCAACAACATAAATGAGCTAGTAAAGAAAGATCTTGCGAGAGGACTGCCAAAATCAGTATTTGCTCCTGATGGCCTTTGTGATTCATGTCAAAAGGCAAAATAAAGAAAATCTTCTTTCAAGAGCAAAACTGAATCCTCAATTCTTGAGCCTTATCACCTACTGCATGTTGATCTATTTGGTCCAATCAATGTCATGTCTATTGCAAAGAAGAAATATGTTATTGTTATAGTGGATGAGTTCACCAGGTACACTTGGGTGTATTTCTTGCACAAGAAGAATGAAACTGTATCTACTCTAACTAATCATGTCAAACAGCTGGATAAATTGGTCAAAGATTCTGTCAAGATTATAAGAAGTGATAATGGCACTGAGTTCAAGAATTCAATTATGGAAGAATTCTGCAAAGAGCATGGAATCAAACAGGAATTTTCTGCACCTGGAACTCCACAGCAAAATGGAGTTGTAGAAAGAAAGAACAGGACTCTCATTGAAGCTGCACGAACTATGCTTGATGAAGCAAAGCTACCAACCTACTTTTGGGCTGAAGCTGTGCAGACTGCTTGTTTTACACAGAATGGTACACTCATAAACAAGCATGGAAAAACACCATATGAGATGGTGAATAAAAAGAAGCCAAATATGAAATAATTTCATGTATTTGGATGTAAGTATTTTGTTCTTAAGACTCATCCTAAGCAGCTGTCAAAATTTGATCAAAAAGCCGATGAAGGAATTTTTGTTGGATATCCACTTTTCACAAAAGCCTTTAGAGTCCACAATTTAAGAACAAGGGTTTTCATGGAATCTATCAATGTATCTTTTGATGATAAGAAGATTACTGGACTTGAAGATTTCAATGATCATGATCAACTGAGATTTCAAAATGAAGATTTAAATTCTGATGACTTAAACTCTGATCCTGTAAGTTCTGACGGGTTAAGTTCTGTTGTCATTGAAACTGTGGTAACAACTCCAAAGGAAAATGCACCTGTCCAGGGGGAGCAAGCTGAAGATCCTACCACAACTCAAGACTCTCAAGAAGCATCAGAACCTGTCACTGGCTCTTCAAGTTCTGATTCAACAAGTTCTGATGAGCCAAATTCTGATAATTCTGAAAACTCTGATTCTTCAAATCCTGAAGGATCTAACTCAAATTCTGAAGTCTCAGAGAGCATAACTACAGGGGGAGCATCAGAAAATGCTGATGGAGAGAGTATGGATCATGGGGGAGGATCCAGTTCTAGAAATCAACTTCCACCTGCAAGAAAGTAGACCAAATCACACACACCTGACTTAATGATTGGAGATCCTGAAGCAGGTGTCAGAACTAGAACTGTAACATCAAATGAATGTCTCTATCATTTTTTTTCTATCTCAGAATGAACCAAAGAAAGTGGAAGAAGCTATTCAAGATGCTGATTGGGTGCAAGCAATGCAGGAATAGTTGAATGAATTTGAAAGAAATAAAGTCTGGACCCTAGTGCCAAGACCAAATAACAGATCTATTGTTGGAACAAAGTGGGTGTTCAGAAACAAAACTGACAGTGATGGCATAATTACAAGGAACAAAGCAAGGCTGATTGCTAAAGGCTACTCTCAACAAGAGGGTATTGATTATGATGAAACATTTGCACCAGTTGCTAGATTGGAAGCCATAAGAATCTTTTTGGCTTATGTTGCTCACAAAAGGTTTAAAGTCTTTAATTTGGATGTAAAAAATGCTTTTGTAAATGGAGAATTAGAAGAAGAGGTGTATGTTGAACAACCTCCAGGCTCTATAGATTCAAAATTTCCAAATCATGTCTACAGGCTTGATAAAGCACTTTATGGCCTTAAGCAAGCTCCAAGAGCATGGTATGAGACTTTAGCTCAATTACTTCTGGAAAGTGGATTTCACGGAGGTACAATTGATAAAACACTGTTCTACCTCAACCATGGAAATGACTTACTTTTGGTACAGATATATGTTGATGATATCATATTTGGTTCTACAAATGCCAAACTCTGTGAAAGGTTTGCAAAGCTAATGCAGTCAAGATATCAAATGAGTATGATAGGAGAACTTAGTTATTTTCTGGGACTTAAAGTCAAGCAAAATGAAGAATGTACTTTTATCTGTCAATCCAAGTACACCAGAAATTTACTCAAAAAATTTGGAATGCAAGACAGTTCAACTGCGTCCACTCCCATGGCCACTGCAACCAAGTTAGATAAAGATACTGGTTCATCAGTAGATATTACTAACTACAGAGGTATGATTGGCTCTTTACTCTATTTAACTGCTAGTAGACCTGATACCATGTATGCTACCTGTCTTTCTGCAAGATTTCAGGCTGATCCAAGAGAACCTCATCTAATAGCTGTGAAATGAATTTTCAAGTACCTCAAGGGTACAACTGATCTAGGATTGTGGTATCCTAGAGAATCAGATTTTAAGCTAATAGGTTACTCATATGCAGATTTTGCAGGATGCAAAATAGAAAGGAAAAGCACAAGTGGAAGCTGCCAATTTCTTGGAGGCAGATTAGTTTCTTGGTTTAGCAAGAAACAAAAATCAATTTCCACATCAACTGCATAAGCAAAATATATTGCTGCAGGAAGCTGTTGTGCACAGATTCTTTGGATGAAGAATCAATTACTGAATTATGGGTTAGAATTTTCTAAAATACCTATTTACTGTGATAATTAAAGTGCTATGGCCATGACAGGTAATCCAGTTCAACACTCAATGACAAAGCACATCAGCATTAGGTACCATTTCATAAGGGAACATATGATGGAAGGTACAGTGGAATTGTATTTTATTCCAACAGATCAACAACTAGCAGATATCTTCACAAAACCACTATGTGAGGCTACTTTTACAAGACTGGTAAATGAACTTGAAATGGTTTCAGGTTCTTTTTCTAAATCTGCTTAGTTTTTGTTCTCATGCATCAGACTTTATGATCAGTATTTACAGATTGTCTTATCTTCATGTAATCTGTACCTAAATTGAAATACATTAAATGCTGATTGTTATCTGATGTGGATCTATATACTGTGATAGTGATTTGAATGTTCTGTGACTATTCAATCCAATGAGGATTACTGTGCTAGATGCTAACGTAGTAGTCTTTAACATACTAGAAATCTCATGTTTGAATTAGTTGTTTATTTGGAAACTCATTAACACAAGCAAATTCTGATTTTGAGCTAAGTCAAATTTACTTTGTGTATCTTATTACTAAGTCACAAACTAGATTCTTGTTTCTTATCTGTCAAATTCTGATGTTAGTAAATCTTAAGGATGAACCTAAATGTTGAAAAGCCTCACTTATCCGAAGAAAAGAAAAGAAAAGAAAATTAAAGTCAGGTACTCCTTTGAGATCTAGAGTAAATATGTGGAAGGGAAGACCCAAGTGCATTGCTGGTATTAATTAATATGCATTAGAAAAGCAAATAAATTTTTCTTGGTGACTTTTCACATTCTCTGATTACTGGAGAAATACTCTGATAATAGCATATTCTGATAAGCAGTTGTGACTCACTTGCATTGAGAAGCCACTGTGAAAAAGAATTTTAAAAGATGCATAAAATGAGCACAAACAGTTGAGGTGGACTCATGCACAAATTTATCCTATTGTAGACTTCATTATTAATAACAGATTTTAAGCACTTTTATTAGTTATGCCTTATTTCTAAGATGTACTGAAGTATATCAGACTTTAATCTTTATCTGATATTTTTCTAAATTCACACACTATCACTCCATATGAATGATGAAAATTACTGTGGTGATTAAGTTATTTTTGACAAACAGTTAAGTGTCATTTGCATAAATTCTGAGGACAAGTTCTGATGGAAGTTCTGATGATTAAACTCTGAAGAAACAAGTCAGTATTTATATGAAGAATCATAGTAACAAACATTCACTTTTTGAGTACAGAAGCCATGTTCTGATGACTGTTAAATTCTGATAATAGTCAAGTTCTGATATTAAATCCTTATGGAAACTCTGATGCTTACGTGGGATTATTTTTACTTGACTTATTTGTGGTAAATACTGAAACGGTCATATTTAATCGGAATATATATAGGTGAGATAAAAATAGTCATAATCATTTTGATTAAGTGGGAAACGTGTTTGTCTTGAAAAACTGCATGTGCACGTTAATTATTGCTTATTTCTCGTGCCCACTAACTCTGCTTTAACTATTTACTGGCTGACAGGTGTACAAGTGTCGGTTTTACTTCTAAAAAGGAATGTTGAGTGGAGAGAGTATATATATGGGAGTTAAAAGATTTTCTAATCTTTTACCTACTTTTTTATTTTTAATCTCTCTTAATCTCTCTCTCTAATATTCTCTGAAGCTTTTTCATACAGGACTTTTATCAAACACCTTGTGCACAATATATTTCTCACTTATTTCTTACAGAAATGGCACCAAAAGATATTATTTTTAATGGAGCGAAGTTTGTCCCCAACAATTACTTGGCTATTCTTAGCAAGAGTGAAGCCCCATCAGATCTTCATTTCGTTCAGGACTTTCTCGCTAACTCTGAGATAGGTTATGCACTGACCTAACCAGACACATTCTTAGGAACCCAAGTGTTGGAGTTCTGGAGGTCAGGCATGTATGATGATGGTGGTGCCAATGGGTACCCAAGTATTGTCTTTACTACAGGAGATGATGCCCATGTGGTGACTTTGGCCACAGTTCGACAAGCACTCCATCTGCCAGAAAATTGCACATATTCAACAGTTGAAGAGCCAGTTCTTCAACAGCTAATGGCCAATCTGGGCTATGAGAAGACTCTGGCGAAGCTGGGACAGTTGAAGAGACCCCATATAAGGAGGGAATGGAGTTTCTTCTTCGACTGCATCACCAGGACTTTTGCAAATAAGTGTTCAAATTTTGATGTAATCCCAATTTTCAGTCAACAAATCGGGTATGCTCTCATAAATCAAACTCATTTTGATTATGCAAATTCTGTCTTAGGCTTTATTGGGGATAGGAAGACCGAAGATAGAAACACTGTATATTTTGCTAGATTCTGTCAGCTTATTTATAGTTCTTGTTGTTCTGATGCACCCCAATTAGAAAGTGAGTTAATTGAGCCATTTAAGCTTGCTAAAAGAGCATTTACTGACTTATTATCTGCTGTTAATAAGAAAACTGTTTTTTAACCCCTCCAAATTCCCAAAATTGTCAAGCAGTTTTTGGTAAACTCTGACCTATCCACATACACTGCTCTATATCCTGATGTACAACCATCCCAACCTCCATCAGAACCTCCAACACTGCACAACCAACCACTTCTCAACCACAATCACAACCTACCATCAGAACATATTTCAAACCAACACAATCATTACAACCTCAACCATCAGCAAGTATCATCAGACCTTCACCTTCCAGGCCAAAAAGAACAAAGTCTGTTCCTCAGCCTTCACAAAAGAGAAGGAAAATGATTCTCAGGGATGAATCTGATAGTGAAGAGGAAGCACAGGTTCATGCATCAAAACCTGTGACAATTGAAGCTAAGAATGTCACTTCTCAGAAAGAAACTGCAGCTCAAGATTCTGATTCCTTGAAAAGAAAGAGAACGGGAAGTTCTGATGCTGCTAAATCAACTCCTTCATTGGCAAGGAGATTGAAGAAAATGAGGGCAAAGAGGTATAATGCTAAGTCTCCATCAGAAGATACTGAAGAAGCTGAGGAAGGAGATCAGAAATCTCTGATCTCAAAAGAGCCAATTATCATTGAATCACTACCACCTCCAGCTAAAGACAAATACACTGTTCCTGATACAGTGGTTACAACTCCTGTTTCTCCTCTTCATGAAGATATTACAGTTGAAGATTCAGGCTTAAGTCCTGAAATTGACATCAATAGGCTACACATTCCTACTATTCTGTATTTGGAAGCTCCTACAGCAGCTCATCAATCTCCAACTCATTCTCCAATCTTAAATGCTGATGCTGAGATACCATCTACACCAATTCTGGATTAAGAACCTGAAGATCAGAATTTAGATGAAGATAAAGCAGAAACTCCTATAACCACATACACTGTTGTGTTATCAGAGGATAATAAGTCTTCATCAAGCTCTGGAGACAGTGTCTCAGTACATACTCCAGCTCTTGTACTTGAAAAGGAAGCATTGGTCAAGAAATTTGTTGAATAGGATGCTCCTGTACCTTGGGATGAAACTCATAGAGGAGTAGAGTGGACCAAGAAGTGGAATGAATCTGATTTCATTCCAAGCTCCAAAGTCCTGACAGACCATATTTGTAAAGCTGATGAGTTGCTCACAAATGCTGATTTTAAGACATAACTCAAAATTACAGCTCTGTCTACCAAGAACCTTCAAGGTCTACACTATGCTACTCAAGAAAAGGTTAATAAGCTTCTTGAAAAAGCTGAAAAGCTAGATATGGAGACCAAGCTTGACAAAAAGAGGTTTATCAGACCTATTTCTGAAAAGGTAGAAGCAATTGAGACTCAAGAGAAGCAACATGCCCAAATCTCTAAGGTTCTGGAAAATCAAGCTTCTCAACAGGCTCAATTGAATGATATTCAATCTTTAGTGGAACTTCTTCTCTCACTCCTACTATCAGATGATGCCAAAATGGGGGAGAAGATAGTTAAGTCCAAATGCTCAAATGATCAATTACTGAAGAAGAAAGATGATGAAGCTGATGACCAGGGAAACCCTAGCAAGGGTAGAGGTCAAGTTCAAGGAAAAGAGCAGAGCAACAAGGTTTCTTCAAGGAAAATAATTACTGATGCAAGCAAATATTTTACTCAAAAGAAGACAAGTTCTGAAGCTGCTCAAACTCAAAATCTGATAGCAAGTACTGAAACTCAAAATCTGATATCAAGTTCTGATGAGCAAAGTATGACAACGCCTGATGTTCTGATATAAGGTGGAAGTCAAGATTCTCAAAAGTTCATGCAAACTCTGAAGCTCAAGGGAAAGCAGACTACAGTCTACTACAAGGATCCCAAGATTTAAACTCTTGATGAGGAAATTGCTAGAAGATTATTTCTGAAGCATAATCCAGGAATGGATTTAGAAAATCTCAAGGAGGAAGAAGCTAGATTTAAAGCTGAAAAGAAAAATCTAAAGCCAAAAGCTTCTGTTGCAAAGAAACCTCCAAGGCCTAAGGAAAAAGGCATTGTGATCAAGGAGAAGTCACAAACTGAGGCATCAAAGCCCAAAACAAGATCACAGATTGAGATTGATCCCAAAGACAAAGGAAATGGAAAAGTTGATGAACCAATCAAGCCACATGAGATGAAAATTCCTCAAATTCTGATAAAACCTGTGTGCAAAATGGTTCAAGTTACTGATGATATTCTTGCTGAAGATACAGATGTTCAAACTCTGAAAAGAAAGAAGATTTCTGAAGAATCAAAGACAACCTCTGACAAGGCTCAAGTTGTTCAGAGTAAAGAACAACAAGCTATAACAGAAACAACAAGTTCTGATAAAGTCATCAAGTCAACCTCTGACAGTGCTCAAGTTGATTTAGACAAAATGGAAGTAGCTGATAAAAAGAAACTTCTGTGGAAAAATGTCAAACCATCAGATCCAAAGAAAAGCCAATTACTGTCTACTTTCATGACTATTGAGTTAAATGATAGAGAACCAAGAGACATGGCTGGGCTAGTTTCTGATGAAACGAAGATTAAAACAGGAGTTGAAGTTGCTACTAGAGATCCATTTTTATTTACTGACATACCTCTTGAAGATGTTACACAAAAATATCTTGATAAAGTTATATCTGTTCAAGTGGTTCTGGATGCTCATAACAAGCACAATATTAAGGAAAATCTGATTCTATTTCTTGAAGATGGAAGGACATATCAAATGTCAGAATCAGATGTGCTGAACAAATCATTGAAAGAACTTCAATTCTTTCATTACCTTTTAGAGGTAAAGTCTGATATTACCAGGAGATGGTCAAAGTTCATATTGAAGACCATCAGAGATAAAGCAAGAATTTCTGGTTCAAGAGTTACAGAATTCATTCCTAGTATTGTTGAAAATGATGGAAGTGAAATTCCAATGAAGAAGAATTCTGCTAAACTTGAAGAGATACTGAAAGAGAAATGTCTGTGCTACAATGAAGATTCTTCTCATCCAAGGGTAATAAGGCTGAATGATGGTTTAGAAAGAAACCATATCTCTGCTTTAAGGACTGCAATCTACCAGATTACAAGTCAGAATGAAGAGATGAAGCAAGTCAAGACTACACTCTCTCAAGTCCTGAGGATTAAGGAAGAAAAGCCGATATCAAACTTTGTCAAGAATCACTTTGGATTCAGATTGACTCAGTGAGATTGGTAAAAGCTACAAGGACTGTAAGTTGTAGTTAGTTATCTAGTTAAACTCTTATTACATTTGTACTTAAATGTTTTTGACATTATCAAATCTATTAACTTGTATATTTCGCATAATTTACAAGTTGGGGAAGATTGTTAGATATATTTGAGATGTCATGTCTAATATGATTCATGTTTAGTTTTCAGATCTTAACAAACAGGACATATAAGGACTTACTGAAATCAGGACTTACTAGAAGTCAGAACTTAATATCAGAACTGAAGGTCATATCAGAACTTAAGTGCGGGAGGACTTACAGTTAAGAAAGGAAGCTGATTTACAGTAGATGATCGAGATTAAAACAAATGAAGATATGCATAAAAAGATTTAGAAGACTGGAAGACTTGTAGAAGATATCTGATTGATATATTTTAGGAGACAGAATTATATTTCATATCAATTACAAGTTATCTTGTAACTGTGTACTATATAAACACAGACTTAGGTTTACACTATATGTGTTATCATTATTGAGAATATTATACATTGTAACCTAGCAGCTCTTAGTGATATTTGTTCATATTGAGAGAGAGAACAGTTCCATTGTAACAGAGTTTATCATATTGAATATATCTGTTAACTGTTACTTGTGTTCAAAATCGATTTGATTGTAATAACACTGTATTCAACCCCCTTCTACAGTATTTTGTGACCTAACACTTTATAAAATAAAATATTTTTTAAATGATTTGTAAATTATATTAAAAATTTATTAAGTTACGTTAAATTAAGTAAAATAACTTATATTTATTTTTAATTTTAGAAAAACTACAAACTACTAAGTAAATTACTAAAACGAATTGACTTATATTCTCTATAAACTTTATTTATTTATAAATTCTATTAAAAATTTATTAAGTTACGTTAAATTAAGTAAAATAACATATATTTACTTTTATTTTGAAATACTACTAACTACAAAGTAAACTATTAACACGAATTGACTTCTAATCTCTGTAAATTTTATTTTATATAATATTATTTTAAAAATAATTAAGTAATAGCAAATAACTTTAGTAACATTTATTGACTTTTACACTGAAAATTATTGATTTAACGATTGTATTTGTACTGTCCATTACAACGTTTATTTACTTTAAATTAAAAAGTATATTTTAACAGTAACAAATTTATGGGTTGTATTTAGATTATATTAAGTAATATTAATTATGTTTAATAACATCTATTTACTTTTTATTTGTAAATTAATTTTTATCGACAATTAAGTAATATTAAATAAACTATATTGAAAAAACTAATTATAAGATAATTATCAAATAATATTAATTAATGTTAAATTATCTAAAGAACATATACTTGGTTCATAATATAGAAATATAATTCATTTCACAAAAATAAAACTAATATGTTATATTTCTATATCAAGTAAAACAATGAAAAATTAGAATTATTGTGAAAAATTTCTCATAACTGATTCGATTCTTTTTAACCACATAACTATTTTTTACAAGTACCAATTTAATATTTATATTAATATATTAATATATTAATTTTAATTCGTATTTTGCACGGATTATGAATAATTCTGTACAAATATTAATTCGATGTTATCAACTATCTATATTAATAATAAATTAATAAGAAAACCATGTTTAGGTCCTAAATCTTGGTACTCACTAGAAAATTATACAACTATTTTTAAAATTTTATCTAATAAAATCTCAACTGACAAATAAATTTTATTTCCTTTCAATTTTTATTTGTTGCTGATATCTAAGCGTCGATTTATTTTAAAATAATTGTATTAGTAAGTTAACATGTCAAATATATATAAGTAAATAATTAGATGCATGCATAACTAGAACTATAAGTTGAAATTTTAGAGTTATACTTAGCTTCGACTTTTTTAACTACATATTTTAACAGCATTTTATATATTATATTAGATGTGTATTTTGCACGGACTATGTGTTTCAGTTTTATGCAAATACTAATATGATACTATTATTTTTAATTTCGGACCCGTGCTTGGCAAGAGTTACCAACTAGTATATGGTAATACAACTTTCCATTTATTTTCTTGATTAGTTAGTTTTGAAGATGATGGCTCTGTTTGGGATTGTTGTTAAAAATTGCTGTGCTGTTAGAAAAAGTGCTGTTGTAAAAATCAAATGACTGTTTGATAATTTTTTTGATACGTATATATTTTGGTGCAAAAAATTAAAAATAATGATGTTTTTGGTAAGGTTTGATGGTAAATCAGTATCTGCTTGCCGCAAGCTGAAAAGCAGCTTTTTCTAAAAGTACGAGGGACTTGCTTTCTCTAACAACAGCTTTTAGGCTAAAAGCACTTTTCTGAAAAACAGCTTTTAAATTTTACCAAATAGTATTTTAACTGCTTTTGGGCAAAAAATTGCTTTGCTGTCTGCAACACACCCGATGTATGGTAATAAAACCAGCTCTAAAAATTTGGGTAGTATATTTGGGTAGCTAGTACTAGAGATATGTTCATTAAGGAAACATACTAACAAATATAATTCTCAGAGGTCGAAATATAATCTTATGATAAAAATTAGGACTAGAATCAAGGGATTTGCATGCTATATGTTCATATAGCTCTCCTAGCTACAATTCTTCATCTACACTTCAATTTATACACCTCCTCTACCATTGATAAAGTTGGAACCATGTTTAGAGTTGCTGGCCCTTCTGAGTACCAAGCTATTACTGGACTTTTCATCAATGACGTAGAACTAGCAAAGAAAAAATTGATTATCCCTTTCCAAAACTGCGTTAGATTCGACATCTCTCCCGTTAACTATAAATTTAATCTCAATGCCATGAGTATCGAAAAACTTCCCTTTGTTCTCCCTGCTGTTTTCACTATCGGTCCACGTATCAATGATCATGAAAGCCTCATGCTGTATGCCAAACTTGTCGTTTGCCATGACAAACATTCAAGACATGTTAGAGACCATGTGCTCGGAGTTATCGAGGGTGAAACTCGTACGGTTGTAATAGATTCCTGTAAGTTTATGTAACGCGTGTGTATAACGAAATGTGGAAGAAGAGTAAAGTGAAGAACAAGAATCTTTATTAATCAAAAGCTTAAGAGAACATTACAGAGAAATGAACTATTTATATAAGTACTCTATGGTCAACCCAAGTCAGCTCTTTCTAACTAACTCCAAATAGAATGTAACAAACTTGTATTATATTGTGCTGATATTGCTAGCTGTATATTAGCTTTGTGCTGTGGCTTCATACTGATTGTAGTCACTGCATTAGAAACTTGTGCTGTCATTTCATTTTTGACAATAGTCTCATTAGGTTGTTGCTTCGATGACAATGGGACAGATCTTTAAAGGCACCAAGCAGTTTAAAGAACAAGTGTTGATCAAGTTCATCTTGAACTTAATCTGTTTGGGCTTTTTATATATAACTCTAATGTCAAACAACTTGTGGATGTTCCGGGGCATGAGTACTTTTCGTATCTTGGACAAAAGACTCAGATGGAGGTGGCCAATCAGGCTAAGGTGGATGTTGCGGAGGCTAAGATGAAGGGTGTCATTGGAGCCAAGGAACGAGAAGGGTTGACGTTACAGAATGCAGCAAAGGTTGATGCAGAATCCAAGATTATAGCGACCAAGAGGCAAGGAGAAGGAAATAAAGAGGATATTAAGGTCAAGACGGAAGTGCAGATGTACAAGAATCAAAAAGACGCGGAGGTTGAGCAGGCGAATGCTGAGTTGGCAAAGAAGAAGGCCATGTGGTCTCAGTCAGCTAAGATGGCAGAGGTGGAGGCACAGAAGGCAAAGTCCATAAGGGAGGCAACACTGCAGATGGAGGTGGAGAAACAGAATGCTTTGACCATGATTGAGAAACTTAGGGCTCAAGATCTCAGTAAGGCCAATATCAAATATGATATACAGGTAACTGACTCTGTTTCACTAATGATTTTATTTGTCATTTGCACATATTTGTTCAAATGGTGTTCATGGGATTATTTATAATGTTGAGTAACTAATTTTTTTTAACTACATGGTATAGTGTTCCAACAAATATAATCCAAAAAATGGGTTGGAGAGATACAATTTTCACAGATTCTCTATAACTTATTACCTAATGACATACAGGTACAAGAGACGAATGCGCAGCTGAAGCAGTTCTATTTGAGGTACAAAAGAAAGCGGAAGCACAGAAAGCAAGCGCATATGCTGATATATATGCTAGACAATGAGCTGCAGAGGCTGAACTCTATGCAAAAAAGAAAGAAGTAGAAGGAATGATAGAACTGGAAAAAGCACAAGGCTTCTATGTTGGAAACCTCCTCAAAGAATTGGGTGGGAACTACAATGCTCTTCGTGATTATTTGATGATTGATGGAGGCGCCTTTAAGGACATTGCCAAGCTTAACGCTGATGCGGTCCGTGGGCTACAACCAAAGATTAATATCTGGACAGGGGCTACAGGTAATGGTGTTGGTGAGGGTGGTCCAACTGGTGGTGGCTCTGGTGGTGCATTGAAAGAGATAACAGGTTTGTATGGAATGCTACTGCCATTGCTGCAGACGGTAAATGATCAGACTGGAATGCTTCCACCATCTTGGCTAGCCACATTGCCTACTGATTCTAGTAAAAATTAAAGTTACGAAACTAGGATTTCTTTACAAACACAGAGTTAATTATATTGTCTACTTTGATACTTGCAGGTTGGTTTTACATAATTAGCTACAACATTTTCCTTTGATTTGTCGTTTGTTTTACTGATAGAATGGCAGATCATTATTTATCATATCGTCTCTGCTATCATCTTGATTCTGTTCAAGAATCAAGGGGTGAACTGTCAAAAAACCTTGACAATATCAATACATGATTTCAGTTTAGTTCTTCATCAAGATTATGTAAATACTTTGTAACAGTTTAGTTGATTGTTTGTTAGTATATTGTTCAGTTGAACAAGAAGCTCATTTTGTGACATGGTATTAGAGCCTCTTTGTTCGTCCGTACAAAATGTTGAAGTCGAATTGTCATTGTTGAATCGCCATTGTTAAGCTTAAATTTGATCAGAATGTTGATGTTCATACTGGGATCAAAATTTTAGTGTTGAATCATCATATCTGTAAGTATTGCTTCGCATTCTTCCGCATCGTAATCTCTCATTACTCTTATCAATTAGCAGAATTGATTCAATAGATATGCTTTCTACAAATAGTTCATATTTGTTATGACTACATCTGCATCATACTCATCTGCCACTCTAGGCATGGCTCTGATACCATAATAGATTCCTGTAAGTTTATGTAACGCGTGTGTATAACGAAATGTGGAAGAAGAGTAAAGTGAAGAACAAGAATCTTTATTAATCAAAAGCTTAAGAGAACATTACAGAGAAATGAACTATTTATATAAGTACTCTATGGTCAACCCAAGTCAGCTCTTTCTAACTAACTCTAAATAGAATGTAACAAACTTGTATTATACTGTGCTGATATTGCTAGCTGTATATTAGCTTTGTGTTGTGGCTTCATACTGATTGTAGTCACTGCATTAGAAACTTGTGCTGTCATTTCATTTTTGACAATAGTCTCATTACTCCCCCCACAAGTTGGTATTACACAAGGATTGTGTAATCCCAACTTGGAACAAATGTACCAGTGAGCAGAACTTCCAAGCGCCTTAGTAAAAATATCAGCCAATTGAAATTTTGTAGAAATCTTCGGTGGCAAAATAACACCAGACTGGACTTTCTCACGAATGAAATGGCAGTCAAGCTCAATATGTTTAGTTCGAGCATGTTGGACAGGATTAGACGCAATATCAATTGCTGCTTGATTGTCACATAATACAGAAATTGGATCAGCAGATAAAGGAACTTTCAAATCAGCTAACAAATACTTGAGCCACATCAATTCTGTGGTAATAGATGCTAAAGCCCTATACTCTGCTTCAACAGTACTCATTAAAGTAACAGTCTGTTTCTTAGAAGACCAAGATATTAAAGCTGAACCAAGCATAACACAGTATCCAGTGACGGATCTTCTAGTAGTAGTATAGCCTCCCCAGTCACTATCACAATACCCCTTTAAAATAAGATCATTAGAAGATGGAAAAAATAATCCAAAACCAGCTGAACATTTCAAGTATCTCAGAACTCGAAAAACTGTGTTCATATGCTTCTCTCTTGGTGCTTGCATAAATTGACTGAATAAATGTACCGAAAAACTAATGTCAGGTCTTGTGAATGTTAAGTACAAAAGTTTCCTAACCAGAATTCTATACAAAGAAGGATTGGAAATTAAAGGACCAGATATATCAGAATCAAACAACTTAATATGTTGATCTAAAGGAATTGAAAGAGACTTAGCATCTAATAAACCAGCAAGAGCAAGCATGTCAATAATAAATTTCCTTTGGCTGAGTACAATCCCTGCATCAGTTCTGCTAACTTCCAACCCTAAGTAATATTTAGCCTCACCTAAGTCTTTAATGCTGAATTTATCATGAAGAGTTGTTTTAAGAGACTGTATAAAAGTGATATTATTGCCTGTAACCAAGATGTCATCTACATAAACCACAACAATGGCAAAACTAGATCCTTCTGAATGAGTAAACATGGAGTAATCAGCCATGGATTGAATAAAACCATAATCAAGTAGAGAAGTAGACAATTCTGTATGCCATTCCCTGGAAGCTTGAAGTAGACCATAAATCGACTTTATCAATTTGCAGACCATATTAGGTTCTGAAGAAGATACCTTATAACCAAGTGGCAAATCCATGTAAACTTCTTCATGTAAGAAACCATTCAAAAATGCATTATTTATGTCAAGCTGGAAAACTGGCCAGTGTTTAGAGGCTGCTAATGCAAAAACTGATTTGACTGTAACACCTTTTGCCATAGGAGCAAAAGTATTATGGAAGTCAACTCCCTCTTCTTGGGTATACCCTTTTGCAACCAAACGTGCCTTATACCTTTCTACTTCACCATTGGCTTGGTACTTGATTTTATAGATCCACTTGCATCCAATTGATTTCTTACCAGGAGGCAAAGGAACTAAAACCCATGTATTATTTGACTCTAAAGCATCAAATTCCTTATTCATTGCAGAAATCCAATGTGGATCCTTAATGGCTTGATTAAATGTTGTAGGTTCTGAATTTTGACTAAGCTTAGCAAGAAATGCTGAATGTTTAGGAGAAAAGGAATGACAAGATACAAAATTAGCCATAGGGTATTTAACTACAGCTGAAGCCTTTGATTTACCAGTCTCATAATCTGACCACTAGTTTGGTCTTTTCTTTTCTCTAATGGAATGTCTACCAACAGGTTGTTTAATATCTGAATGTAGACTAGATAGAGTATCATAGTCAGGTGGGAAATTGGTCCAAGTATCTAAAAATGATGACTGATTATCATTAGAAACTTGTTGATCAGATTCTATAGAATCATCAAGACATTCAGAAAAATGTATATCTTCAGATTCTAATGGAGGTTGAGCATCTTGATCTGATAAAGGCTGAGAGACAGATTGTGGTACATGAGGAGGATAATCAATCCAATTTTGAAGAAAATGAGGATCATTGGATGTTGCAGTATGAGTATTATTCAAAAAAGGAAACACTGACTCGTGAAAAACCACATGTCTAGATATGAAAGTTTGTTTAGTATTTAGATCAAGAAGCTTGTAACCTTTATGACCCTGAGGATAACCAAGAAACACACATCTAATTGCTCTTGGTGAAAATTTATCAGAGTTATGAACTGATGCATAACATAAGCACCCAAAAACCTTAATGGTGTCATAAATGGGAGGAGATTTGTATAGAATATCAAAAGGTGTTTTATAGTCTAACACTGAAGTAGGTAATCTATTGATTAAGAATGTAGCTACTATGATGCAATCACCCCAGTATGTGATAGGTAACCCTGACTGAAATCTAAGAGCCCTGACAATGGACAAAAGTTGTCTATGCCTTCTTTCTACCCTACCATTCTGAGCAGGTGTATTGACACAAGAAGCTTGCTGGATAATTCCCTTTTCAAGTAAAAATGATTGAAATATATGATTAAAGAACTCTGTCCCATGATCACTTCTAAACTGTTTAACTGTGGTATGAAACTGATTTTGTACATATGTACTAAAATGGGTCAAATTTTGATATACATGTTGCTTAGTAGGTAGGAGAAAAGTCCAGAGAGCTCTAGAATGGTCATCTACAATTGTAAGGAAAAACTTACAACCTGAAGTAGTTTCATGTACATATGGACCCCATAAATCGACATGTATAAGATCAAACAAATTTACAGCATGTAAAGAACTCAAAGAAAATGGGAGTTTTGTTTGTTTAGATAATGGACAAATAGGATAAAGTTTATTACATTCTGCTGAAATGTCATCAGATATAGCTGAGATTTTACAAAGTACAGGGGTAGATACATGCCCCATTCTCATATGCCATAAAGCATTCAATTGTTGTTTAGACACTGAATTAAGACTAGAACAATGATTGGGAATTAAGGAAAAATCCTCAGAAGATGAAGAAGATAGGTCCAGATGGTATAATCCTGATTTCACTTTTTACAAGTGCAAGAGTACCCTTCTGGTTCTGGACCTGAAAAATGTAGTGATCAATGAAAAAAGTCACTGTCCCATGAGTGTCTGATGTCCATTTTTGAACTGAAAGAAGATTGTAGTGAAAAGTTGGTACAAACAACACATTATGGAGTGTTAGTTTGTCATGAACAGAGTAAGATCCCTTATGTTTAAACATAACATGAGATCCATTTGGCAAGACTATATTAATAGGTGAACTCAGATGTACTATGTTATGTAATAGGTGAAGTGAGCAACACATGTGATCAGTGGTCCCTGTATCTATTAACCATATATGAGAACTAGAAGATGTTTGCACAAGATTAGTATGAGCTACAGCCATACCTGCTATATGGTCCTCGGGGCTGGTCATTTTCTTGCCATTACCAACAAATGTAGTCATCATTTGACTCAACTGGTTGATTTGTTGTTGTAATTGATTGAACTGAGAGTCAGATTGAACATTCTGTGCAACTGTAGAAGAACTAGTAACATTTGCTAGATTAGCTTTAGGAAAGTTTCTGAACTGTCCTGCACCTAGAGAATTAGTCATACTAGGCTTTTCTTTCTTCTTCCAATTTGGTGGATAACTAATTAGTTTGTAGCAATTCTCCCTAGTGTGACCATTGAAATTACAATAAGAACATTTGAGACCAGATTTTGCTAGATTACCAGTTGCAGTTCCAGACTGATAATTTCCCTTATTATTTAAATCTTTTATTGGCTGAGTCTGTAGTTCCACCAGTCACAACATAATTAACAAACGGATTAACTGTTGTGGCAACGTTTTGATATCCTTGTCGAGTTTTCTCATCTTGCTTTACAAAAGCATATGCCTGAGATACAGTTGGAAGAGGATTCATCAACAGAATTTAGCCTCTCACAGCTGCATTTCCATCATGAAGGCCCATCAAGAATTGCAATAGATTTCTCTTCTGATCTCTCTCAGTGTGTACCTTCTGCGCTCCACAAGTGCATCTCATATTTGGTTCTAAAACAACATATTCATCCCACAGAGCCTTGAGCTTATGAAAATAAACTTCTACTGACTTATTTCCTTGATCCAGACTGTGAATATCCTTTAAAACCTGATAAACCCTGTGACCATTAGTTCCAGAAAATCTCTCTGTCAATTCTAACCAAACTTCTCGAGCAGTTGTGACATAGTTCAAACCATCACTAATCTCATCAGCAACTGAATTCAAGATTTAAGTGATCTCTAAATCATTTACTCTCTCCCACTGTGCCAACAATGGAGAATATTCTGAAGGTTTCTCAAAAACTCCATTCACAATCACAAACTTGTTCCTAACATTTAAAGCTATTTGCATTGATCGACTCCATGGACCAAAATTATCCGGACCTACTAGTTTCTTAGCTATCAAAATGAGGCCTGGATGATCATTATTATGCAAGTACAAAGGATGAGAATTGTTGTCGATAAAATTATTATTATTCTATAAATCTACTCCATCCTGAGTGTCTCTAGCTGTATCATCATTCTCAAGAATGAGATTATCTCTATTAGCACCAGTATTGTTACTAATTCCTTGAACAACATTGCAAAGCAATTACGCATAATGATCGTACGAAAAACTAGGGTTTCGTCTTCTCAATCTTCAAAGCAACTATTAAAACGATCTCAATCGATAATCAACAATACTTCTAACTGTATTGATGAATCAATACAGTCTAATTGGAAAAAAAATGTGGAAAATGAAGAAAACTCAACAAAGTCGTAAATCTAGGGTTTCGAGATCGATCTCAATCAATCTCTTCTCTCAATCTATTATAGATATAGAAGGAACAAAAATTGTTTACCTGATCGCACTGAAAAAGATAAGGATCTGAATTTGATGACGAATAGTCATGGCTCTGATACCATAATAGATTCCTGTAAGTGTATGTAACGTGTGTGTATAACGAAATGTGGAAGAAGAGTAAAGTGAAGAACAAGAATCTTTATTAATCAAAAGCTTAAGAGAACATTACAGAGAAATGAACTATTTATATAAGTACTCTATGGTCAACCCAAGTCAGCTCTTTCTAACTAACTCCAAATAGAATGTAACAAACTTGTATTATATTGTGCTGATATTGCTAGCTGTATATTAGCTTTGTGCTGTGGCTTCATACTGATTGTAGTCACTGCATTAGAAACTTGTGCTGTCATTTCATTTTTGACAATAGTCTCATTAGGTTGTTGCTTCGATGACAATGGGACAGATCTTTAAAGGCACCAAGCAGTTTAAAGAACAAGTGTTGATCAAGTTCATCTTGAACTTAATCTGTTTGGGCTTTTTATATATAACTCTAATGTCAAACAACTTGTGGATGTTCCGGGGCATGAGTACTTTTCGTATCTTGGACAAAAGACTCAGATGGAGGTGGCCAATCAGGCTAAGGTGGATGTTGCGGAGGCTAAGATGAAGGGTGTCATTGGAGCCAAGGAACGAGAAGGGTTGACGTTACAGAATGCAGCAAAGGTTGATGCAGAATCCAAGATTATAGCGACCAAGAGGCAAGGAGAAGGAAATAAAGAGGATATTAAGGTCAAGACGGAAGTGCAGATGTACAAGAATCAAAAAGACGCGGAGGTTGAGCAGGCGAATGCTGAGTTGGCAAAGAAGAAGGCCATGTGGTCTCAGTCAGCTAAGATGGCAGAGGTGGAGGCACAGAAGGCAAAGTCCATAAGGGAGGCAACACTGCAGATGGAGGTGGAGAAACAGAATGCTTTGACCATGATTGAGAAACTTAGGGCTCAAGATCTCAGTAAGGCCAATATCAAATATGATATACAGGTAACTGACTCTGTTTCACTAATGATTTTATTTGTCATTTGCACATATTTGTTCAAATGGTGTTCATGGGATTATTTATAATGTTGAGTAACTAATTTTTTTTAACTACATGGTATAGTGTTCCAACAAATATAATCCAAAAAATGGGTTGGAGAGATACAATTTTCACAGATTCTCTATAACTTATTACCTAATGACATACAGGTACAAGAGACGAATGCGCAGCTGAAGCAGTTCTATTTGAGGTACAAAAGAAAGCGGAAGCACAGAAAGCAAGCGCATATGCTGATATATGCTAGACAATGAGCTGCAGAGGCTGAACTCTATGCAAAAAAGAAAGAAGTAGAAGGAATGATAGAACTGGAAAAAGCACAAGGCTTCTATGTTGGAAACCTCCTCAAAGAATTGGGTGGGAACTACAATGCTCTTCGTGATTATTTGATGATTGATGGAGGCGCCTTTAAGGACATTGCCAAGCTTAACGCTGATGCGGTCCGTGGGCTACAACCAAAGATTAATATCTGGACAGGGGCTACAGGTAATGGTGTTGGTGAGGGTGGTCCAACTGGTGGTGGCTCTGGTGGTGCATTGAAAGAGATAACAGGTTTGTATGGAATGCTACTGCCATTGCTGCAGACGGTAAATGATCAGACTGGAATGCTTCCACCATCTTGGCTAGCCACATTGCCTACTGATTCTAGTAAAAATTAAAGTTACGAAACTAGGATTTCTTTACAAACACAGAGTTAATTATATTGTCTACTTTGATACTTGCAGGTTGGTTTTACATAATTAGCTACAACATTTTCCTTTGATTTGTCGTTTGTTTTACTGATAGAATGGCAGATCATTATTTATCATATCGTCTCTGCTATCATCTTGATTCTGTTCAAGAATCAAGGGGTGAACTGTCAAAAAACCTTGACAATATCAATACATGATTTCAGTTTAGTTCTTCATCAAGATTATGTAAATACTTTGTAACAGTTTAGTTGATTGTTTGTTAGTATATTGTTCAGTTGAACAAGAAGCTCATTTTGTGACATGGTATTAGAGCCTCTTTGTTCGTCCGTACAAAATGTTGAAGTCGAATTGTCATTGTTGAATCGCCATTGTTAAGCTTAAATTTGATCAGAATGTTGATGTTCATACTGGGATCAAAATTTTAGTGTTGAATCATCATATCTGTAAGTATTGCTTCGCATTCTTCCGCATCGTAATCTCTCATTACTCTTATCAATTAGCAGAATTGATTCAATAGATATGCTTTCTACAAATAGTTCATATTTGTTATGACTACATCTGCATCATACTCATCTGCCACTCTAGGCTCAACATCTATGAACACAACAATAGACAGTAATCATCCATACTATTTGCATCCTTCTGATAGTCTGGGAATGCAAATAACTACTGTGATATTGAATGAAAGCAATTACAACCAATGGAATAGATCAATGAAAATTGCTTTATCATCAAAGTTGAAATTAGGTTTTGTGGATGGTTCATATCAGAAACCTGCTGCAAATTCTGGTCTAATGGTGTACTGGTTAAGGTGTAACAATATGGTGACCTCTTGGTTACTCAATTCTGTGAGTCCTGAAATTAGAAACAGTATTGTCTATTTACATTCTGCTAGAGAAATCTGGTTAGATTTAGCAGTCAGATATGCACAAAGTAATGGACCAAAGTTGTTCAATCTGAGGAAGGAGATAGCTCATTTGAGTCAAGTATCTCTCTCAATGTCTGCTTATTTTACTAAATTCAGGATTGTTAGTCCCTTAACAATATAGCAAGAATTACAGAAGGGGGGTTGAATGGAATTCTTGAACCTTTTTCTTAAAAATAAAAATGTTCAAACTCGAATACAAATATAAGTGTTTTGATTAGCACAATGCGGAATAAAAACTTAATTGAATCAAAACATAAGTAATTAAAAACAAGAGTCTTTAAAAACTTTCTGGTGGATTTAAACAATTCCACCAGAGATATATATTATATCGAGAGAACTCTGTGTGCAAGAATGCTCACAGCTGCTTACAAATTTGAACTACCGAGAATACAAAGAAATGCTAATAATTCTGCTTACAAATGTTTCTCACTTTTTGTATCTCAGATCTTAGTTTCTATTTGCTACTTCTTGGTTTATATATTACCAAGATTACAAAGTCAAAAAATAGAATCATTATAAAAACTATCAGTTTTTATGCTTTGCTACTTTGTTCTCTATTACCCAGTTAATAGGCTTCCTCATTCCATTTGCATACATCCCGACGTATGTGACCAGTTTTCACTGTAAACTGATGTTTGAATTCTTTATCCGTTGGGTTCATGATCATCCGTCGGATTGTTGATCATCCGTCGGGTGCTTTGTAGTTTATCCGTCGGGTAGCAATCAGGCACTTGACTTCATTTCACTTATGCAGAATTACAAGACATCATCTATGTACAATTAATCAACCTATTCTGCATATCTAGTTAAAGTCCACATGACTTATATGCTACTACAGACTCTATACAAAGGTGTATGCAGAAATGTGCTACAGACTCATTATTACATAAGCTACTCACTCGATGGATAATAAATCATTATCCATCGGGACTACATATTTATCTGCCGGGACTAAAATTCTTATCTGTCGAGTGCTACATTATTTCACCAAGTAAAATCTACTTAGGTGTTTTGTTTGTGAAATCATCAAGTACACAACATATGCACAACAATCTCCCCCAATTTATGTCTACTGGAATTGTAGCCATAAATTAAGAGATACTTGATGATAACAAAACATCCTAAACATACAGCTTTAAAGAAAAGTAGATAATACTGAAAGTGCTTCAATTAATCAAAATGTACAAAGTTTGGCTCACAGTCATTTTCAAGATGCTCCTCTAGCTTGAGCAGATTTATCTAGTTCCTTGTAGGTCTGGATCTTCTTCTAAGCTTTCTGTTATTTTCATTAATCTGATTTTGGAGCTGCCTGTGGAATTCCAGTTCATCAGATTCTGAGAGATTTAGCTTTTCTTGCATTTCCAAGAGAGTCTCATTGCTGGAGATGCTCAATTGGTCTTCTAATGTGAAGAATCTTCTCACACCTTTGTCATCCATGAACTCCATCAGCCAGTAGGACCTTAGATGCACTCTTCTCCCTGTGTATGTGATGATTAGAGTCTTTGGGAGTGCATCTTTAGCTCTAACACTCCTTAGTTCTTCAATCTTCTTCAATACTAGTCTTCTTGCACTGACATTGAACCCAAAGTTCTTCTTAAAGGATGAATAAACTTTAATCAGTACAGCTTGGCTCTCTTGAAGAATCCTGTGAAGTGGCCACTGAATCTCCTTTCCTCCTTTGTACTTGAACACTAACCTTTCAGGTAGGTTTCTGTATGCATCAATTCCCCTCACTTCATCTAGTTCATCCAGATAGAGGTTTAGATCAGAAAATTCTTTGATATCACACAAGTACAAGTAGTCTCCCTTATTGACTTTGGGCTGAGCTTTGACTACAGATTTGGATTTGAGAGGTGACAGCTTCACCTTCTTGACTGCTCTTGACTTTGTCCTTTTTGGCTTGCTAAGGATTGGTAGACTGAAGTCAGGAATTGGTATGTTATCCCATTCTATTGGCTCATCCTTGGGCACAATAGGTTCATCATGAATATTCCTGTAGGGATCCACCACCCTTATATCTTCAAATACCACAGAGGGCTTTGATGCTTGAGTTGTAGCTGGTGTGGGTTCCTTAGGAAATTGATCTCCCAATTCCTTGTCAACAATATCCAGTTTCCTTTTTGTTCTTTTAGCCAATTCTTTCTTTCTTGGAGATTTCTTCTGTTCTTCAACATGTTTCCTTGATTCAGTAGCTTCAGATGATTGGGAGGGAATTTGTTGTGATGAATTCACAACCTGTAGCTTGGCCAAGATAGCAATCTGCTCTTTCTTTTGTTTAGCCTTCTTTGCATCTAGAGTAGCTTGCTTCTTTTCCTGCTTCAATCTGGCTTTTTCTTCTCTCTTTGCTTGAGCAAATTGAGGATGTCCAACTACCACACAAATTTCCTTTCCATTTCTGAATATCTTAGCAATTCTCCTTTTTGAAGCTGAATCAGTTGGATCTTTGTAGAAAATAATTGATCTTGACAGAAGCTTCTTCTCATCAGGCTTGGGTGTCTCATACACAGTATCCAAGGGGTTCTTCAAGGATGATTTTGAATAGTTTGCCCTTGGTTTAAGAATCATTTCAGCCTTTGGAGACTTGATGCAGGAAGATTGTCCTCTTTCCAGATAGTTCATGCTCATCTCATTTACACTGATTTGCTTGACTTGTGAGTGATGGATGGCTGACTTAACTGGCTCCTTGACAAGTTGGAACTTCTTCTGTATCTCCTCATCAATCTTCTCCCAGTTGATCAAATTCAACTTTTCTTTCTCAGCAACTTTCAAGTTTGCTGCTGCTGCCTGAATCAGATCTATACCATCTGCAAGTGGTGGCTTTGACACAGTAATTGAAGGCACAATTACTTTGCTGATTTGTATTTGAAGTTTCTCCCCCTCACTTGGTCCTTTCTCCCCCTTTTTGTTATCATCAAGTTGAGGAGTCAGGCCTTGTGCTTTATCCAGTTGCATGAGAAGACTGGTCTGAGACTGTTGATTTTGAAGAATGGTGACCACCGAGTTTTCAATACCTTGAACTCTATTCTCCAATTTGGTCAGCCTCTTTTCAGCATCTGATTCTTTTCTCAGTCTCAGTAAATGATCCTGCATGGTACCATATGGCATGACTGAATCCAGCTTCTCAGAATTGTAGGTCTTCAAGTCAGCTATATCCTTTTTGAGTTCATCTACACTCAGATTCTGTCTTAATTGCTGTATCTTCATGAGATGTAGAGAATCTAGGTGAGCTTGAAGAATAGCCTTGGTACCAGCATTTGAGCTCTTCTGAATGGCCTTTTGGATAGACATGATTTGTTTGACCAATGATACATTAAATTATCCTGGTGTGGACTCCTTTGTCAAGGCCCATTCAGGTAAATCTGGAATAGAACTTGGGCCTTCATCTCCCCCTAAGTTCATGCTTCCATCAAATGAAATAGAGTCATCATCATTAGAATTTACTCCAAATTCCTCAGATGGCTCACCAGCTGTAGGAGGCATTAAATTGACAGCAGCTTTATCCCTTTGTAGAGATTCTGAAGTATGCACCAGATTCAAAGTCTTTTCTGCCTCCTCATTGCCCCGAGCAGCCAACAATTGATAGGCTGACACAGGATGAGTAAAAGTGTCAACATCCAAGGAAATGTTATCAATTACAGCTTTGTAATGTTGCTGAAATTGTCTTTCCTTTTCAATATCATCCACAATTATTAACTCATGAGCAATGGCTGGATCCACCCTTATACCCTCTGTACCTGCTTTTCTCTCATGTTCTCTCTTTTGTTGCATCAGGGTCTCACCCTGGCTCACCACCCTCACACCCTCACCTTCACCTACTAAGGTGGGACTCCTCTCACTCCCTTTTGCCAATCCTGAAGAAATGGATTGCAGATTTTCACTCATTTCCTCTCCTTTTGCCTGGGAGCAACCCAGCCTCTCACTTAAGACACTCTCCTCTCTCAATCGTAAGAGTGAATGTACAACCACTAAATCTTCTGCATTTGAAATAATTGAAGTTTGAAGTTGTGCAGAGATACTCGACGGATGAGTGATATCCATCGAGTGAGTGGTAATGCTATCCGACGGATAACTGCTGTTAGGCTTATCCGTCAGGATACAATCACTACTCGACGGATGAGCAATATCCGTCGAGAGAGTATAAATGAATGAGTTGGGAAGAGAAACTATTGTTGACTCTGTGCTGATTGAAGATATTTGGGGTACAGATGTCACAATATTTTCTGAAAGAATTGGCAAGTGAGCCAACAAATCATCTAACAGATGATGTTCACTTGTACTAGATTTTGGCTTCCCCAACAGAATTAAAGAAGGGGAATCAGGAATTGATGTGTTTATCATATCCACATCCAGAGAGTTTGTTGGTGAGTATAGTGTATGAGGTACTTCTATAACTAGAGATTTTGGCTGTGACTCCTCATTTATTGGAGCCACATCAAACTGAATTTGAGAAGGTGCAGTGACTGTGTCTTTAGCACCAGTTTGCACATTGTGTGTACCCTGTGCATCCCCAGAGGTTTTAGATTTCTTCTTTCTTGTATAAGTTTGGGGTGAGCTTGTGTCCCTAACCCTCTTGGCCTGTGCTCTTGGCTGGGAGCTTTGTTCAATAACCACATCCTTTTGGGATGATGCAGCTAGAAGTGAGCTTTTGTCCTTTTTAAGCACTGCAGTTTGTTGGGAAACTACAGTGTGGTTAGGCTGGGATTCACTCAACTCTCCAACCTTATTCTTGGGGTTTATTTGATGTTCACCCCTTCCCTCACCTGACTTACCCTCCTTCACACTCCCCTATTTGGCTTTGATGGATTTTTCAACTGGTATCTTTTGAGAGATACCATATGGGGTTTTCTTTGATTTGGATTTGGAAATAGTAGTAGGTTTGACAGCTTTGGTAGGCAACTGTTTGGTCATTGGTACAGTTGCCATAGCTAGTCCTGAACTCAAAGAAATCGTGGAGGTTGGAATAGTTGTAGGGATGGATGAACTTACCTCACTTACCTGAGGTGCCTGCATTACAGGAAAGTAGAACATTGGCACATCCTTGTGATGATTGGCCCTGTTCAAATCTGCAATGAGTCTTCTCTCTTGAAGCCAACAATCCAATTTGTTGTTAGGGTTCTCAAGCACAATCTCTTCACAGAGGTGGTTAGCCAATAACATGAAAAATCTAGCATAATACACATTTTTACCTCTTTTAGCTAACTCAGCCAATTTAAAACCTAACTCAAATAGGACAAGGTCACTGAAATTGTAAAATTTATCTGTAACTAGCATGTATAGCATGTTAAGCATGGAAATATTCACTAAATCAAAATTACTGATTTTTCCAGAGAAAACCTTAGTAACTACATCACACATGAAACTCCACTCCGTAGGTAATGAGTCTTTCTCCACCAACTTACTGATTTATCTGTAGGTAATGAGTCTTTCTCCATCAACTTTTACCTACCAATCTTGACCAATACTTTATTGGTAGGTATTTCTATTTACCTATAAATATCATACTTTTACCTACTTATACAACTGGTAGGTAAAAGTCAATTTTCTTGTAGTGTCCTTCCTAAGACCCATTCTCCTAATATCACTCAGTTTAGAAGTAGGAAGTGCATAATGCATGGAATTAAGGATATTGATAATATCGGTATCATATCCAAAGCAGAAGCTAGTGTGTAAATTGTTTAAATTATTGTATGACCTTAAGCAGGCTCCCAGACAGTGGTTTATAGCGTTATCTTCAGCTTTACTCTCCTTTGGCTTCATTCAGACTTCAGGAGATCCAAGTTTGTTTGTTTATGCAAAGAATGACAACTTGGTTTACCTCTTGATTTATGTGGATAGTATGATTATGACTGGTACAGATCCTTCTCTGATGGCTCATATTACTGAATTTTTAAGTTCACATTTTAAAATCAAGGATTTGGGACCATTACACTACTTCTTGGGTATTCAAATTGTGAGGAATGCTTCTGGTATCTTTATGAATCAACATAAGTATATTTATGATATTCTGCTAGATTTTCCAAAACTCAGTCATCAAGTGGCTATTGTACCTATGGATCAAAATTATGATCTTTTAAAGCACTCTGATAGTACTATCCTACAAGATTTTACTGCCTACAAGAGGCTGGTAGGTAAACTTATCTATCTTACTATTTCCCGACCTGATCTGGCATATTCTGTACATGTTCTAGCGCAGCATATGCACTCCCCTACTGCACTTCATTGGTATGCTGCTCTTAAGATGGTAAAGTATTTTCAACATACTAGTACTCAAGGGTTATTGTATGCCTCTAAAGCTAATCCAGTGCTTAATGCTTTCTATGATGCTGATTGGGGAGGCTGTAAAACCACTAGACTTTCTCTTACTGGCTATTGTGTTACATTTGGAGGTACATCTATTGCTTGGAAATGTAAGAAACAACCAGTAGTGTCTAGATCCTTAGCTGAAGCTGAGTACAGAAGCATGGTTGATACAGTTTGTGAATTATCTTGGTTGGTGTCTCTTTTAAACTGAACTACATGTTCTGAATCTTACACCTGTTCCTCTGTTCTATGACAATCAATCAGCTCTTTACATAGCTTCTAATCCTATGTTTCATGAGCGGACGAAACACATTGAAATTGACTGTCATCTGGTGCGACAAAAGCTTGTGTCTGGTTTAATTTCTACTCAGCATATGTCCATTGTCCATCAACCTGCAGATCTGTTTACTAAGGCCTTGACATCAGCTCAATTATCATTTCTATTATCCAAGTTAGGAGTTTTGGTGACATTCCAACTCCTCGGCTGTTAAGCATGTCACTAAAGAAAATGCAACTGCTAGTACAGGTCAACGAGCAACAGGTCAATGCAGAGGATCAACAGGTCTGGACAGCTCAGCAAGTGAAAACAATATTTTCGCCCAAAAGTTTGTTAGAACTAAGTCAGATAGATAAAAGGAGCACTAGATGTTAAAGTAGTTTAATATACAGACAATTACCATCATCTTCTTCTACCCACACAAGATACACACTCTGTAGAAAAACCTTCACAATATCAATACATGATTTCAGTTTAATTCTTCATCAAGATTATGTAAATACTTTGAAACAGTTTAGTTAATTGTTTGTTAGTATATTGTTCAGTTTAACAAGAAGATTTTGTGACATGAACGTTATCACATTTTTTCTTAATATATTTCTGAATGCAATCTTCGCCATCTAATTAGCAATCGTTTAAGTATTTTATTCATATTGCAACAGCAATTTGGTGAAAATACCCTGTCTTGACACACAATGTGTCATGGTTTATATGTTTGTGTTTGACATATTTATGGTCTGAGTAGCTTGATTAGAGTTGAGTGAACTCTTGTTTTGCATGTTCTCTTGAGAGATTTGCTGGTGTTTTCATTAAATTTTGACCACTTAATATCATATTCTTATATCATTTCTTGCCAGACAATTTAGTTGCTCTGTAGTGATTTTACTTGGGGTTTATGTAGCTTTGTTATTTCAGAGTTACCCACGTTACATGTTTTGGGCTATAATGTGCAGGTATTTAAAACAATATTATATCACTCAAGTTTATGATTTTGGCTGTTTTATTGCCGGCCAATTTTACTAATTGTATTTATAAGAAGAGCTAGTGACATATTATTGGGGTGATTAATAGATAAATTAGGGGTAGATAAATAAGAGGAAGACACGAGAAAAGTGGGATAAGACAAAGTAGTGTGTTTAAAAAAGTTGTGTGGGGAACCACAAACCGACAATAGTTTCACTCTCTCGGATAACTTGTATTTCAATGTCGGGGACCCCAAGTAACAATAATTTCGGTTTCTTTGGTAACTTGTAATTAAAATTGGCTGTCAAAACAGTAACAGAAATTAGAAAGATTGCATAGGGCGTTACTTTTTTTTGAGACTCAAAACTATTTCATTGATCAAGAGACAAATTTTTCGAATTCGGAATCCAAATCAAACTTTGTTGGGGGTTAGCACATAAATTTCCCTTCTTTTTTTTTTTTTTAATATCCATGTTTACATAGGGACATTTCAGTGGGACAATGATTCTCCCACCCCTGTTGAGAACCAAAAGAAAATAACCTAGCAAGGTGACCAATAAGCTCGGTTTGTTTTAGTAGCTGCAAAAATCACCGAGCCTGTGGAGTCCGTGGCAACCACACCAATGCCAACCCAACCTTCAACAGCTACTGAACCATCCATATTTATTTTTGTAACACCGATTGATTGTAGGTGCTAACCATTTACTAGAGCTTTTCTTATATAGGTTTCTATCCAGATTGTAGTATTTTTCTGGGCTGATTTTATTGCAGCTGTGTTTTTAGCATGATGCCTAATTTCTCAACTGCAGATTTTAGCATTTTTCTTTTAGCATTATGTTTTAGCATAATGCATTTTTTTTTGCTACAAAAATAATAAAATAGTTAGGAGTGGTTCGAGTCACATTTATTTAAAATTATTCTACAATATAATCAAATTAAAATTATTATTGTTTCCAAATCTTAAGTGCTGAACTTTTTGCAATATTCAAATATAACTATTATTATATATTAGCATCAAATTTTATATTTTTTGAAATATGATGAGATTCTATAATAGAATCAACTGTTATCCACCGTAATTAAATTTTACATTTTATAATTAATACAGTTTTTTTTAAAGTCTATTGTGTTGATAATGATATCGTGAATTATCATATTTACGAGCCAAATGGGCCAGTCGATCCTTCGGCCCAACATAATTATGGGCCTCCAACAAGAGTAGCGGGTCTTCGTAGAAGTTCGTACAGAGACCATATACATTTGATTGATATGAATATAATAGATAAATTTACGATTAACCGAGATTGAATCAAGAGCGATGTTCAAACGGAAGCAGCCATGTCTGGATATCATCCCCTTTTCAGGTAAATTTTATAGTTCAATCTTTTTTTTCTATGGGTTTCTTTGTCGTTGCCCTGTGATATATCAAATTTTGGATTTTATATGTATGTTTGCATGCATAGTTGTTGTTTGTAAGAGCTAGCTACGTAATAGATTTGCTTCAACTTCTTGTAGAAAAATAATAACTATCCATGGGTGAACAAGGAGACGATTACGAAGAATAAGAAAAACAAGTCACATCTTGATATAGAACCAACTTCACTCATGTCGTGGATAAGATAATGAAGACACACCAAAGTAGAGCTTCCAAAATAGCTAAGGAATTATACCTCCAAGATGTAAAAATAAGTGATGCAAGTAAAATTTTGATTACGCTTTTCATGGATTATTTGATTTGTTTGTACTAATAATATTTGTTGCAGGGTTTTGATGTTAGACACGAACCACCCAAGGCTCCTTCCGGAGGATCTAGGATATACAGAATCTACGACCCTCCCAACATTGTCCCAAGTTTTTATACGGTGAATGCCTTGAGATGTCTTTCTAACTTGGCTATTTCTGTCTATAACCGCAATCAGGTGTGTTCATGTTTGTCCTTGTATAATCCTCTTCACCATTTTATTTAATGCATGCATCCTCTTCCTATAGTTATTATTTAACCTCACCCTCGTATCATCATTTTTCATTATATGTTGGAATAGGGTACAAACTTTGACAATGTTCAAGTTATGATGGCTATGAAATATGGTTGTGGAGATGTATATTACAATATCACTCTCGAAGCGTCTGTCTCTTCCGAGAACACGGTTACCTTCCAAACAAAAGCTTGTTTGAAACTCAACCGCCCCTATCATATTGCCGAAATCAAGTTTGTTAGAAAATTTAATGGCGAAGATTGTGAAGAAGAATCTGATATGTTTGGTGAAGACTCCAAAAACCTTCCCCTTTATCTCTCCGAGTTTGCTGTTGAGGAGTATAACCTTCGCCAGGTTTGTCACACATTTTTTGCATTTGTTATCTCCCCTAAGTAATAATGATTATTATAATCTAAACATTTTGTATTATGTTATCCCTATCAGTTAGCTTGTAGCGGTTTTACTATGAAGCAGGATGAAATGTATAGCAGTGTAAATGTTCTCAGCTGTAGGAAGAGAATATCAAAATATTTGGGTGCAACCTACTTCCCAAAATATACAGGTGCAACATACTCCATCAAATTTAAAGCCTCCTTGCCTATGAGCACGATTGTCAAAAACTTCCGAACCAAACTCCTTTTGTCTTTCTACGACTCAAGTATGAACTTAGAGATTAAATATGTCAAGTCCAAGTTTCCAACTAATTAAGGTAATTTTTATATTCTATATAATAGTATGATATATCATAGATGTTTATGTTTTGTTTATATACTTGTATCTGTTGTTAGTTGATTTCCTGTCCACTACCCCAGTTTTGCTACTCCCTAAAATGATTAATGTGAAGTGATTTTTGGGCACTCGAAGTTGATGTAATAGATACCTAATCTTTAGCAGGTAAACAATGCTTGTTATTCAACCTTTAAAATTGTAATAATGTAATTTAACATGTCTAATATCTTTGGTACTGTGGTTCACCATTAGTAGTTACTGGAACTGGTTTGTAGTTCATCAGTTTAGTAGTTAAGCAAACTGTAAACATCTGTAGTGTTTCTTCTGCAACTCATATGATGAACTGAAGTTTGAGAGTTTCCTTGTGCTATTGCAATATACTCAAGTCAAGTCTCCCTATATTTGGTTGGGGTATAATAAAACCGGCCATAATTAGTTGGGCTACAATACAACAGGCCAATATGAAGGGTTCAGGACTTCTGTCGTTCTTTTAGTTCGTTGGTTTTAATTTCCTTTGATGCGTTGTAAGCCTAATAACATAATCTACTATAGTAAACTAGTACCCGTAGGCTGCTTTACATTTTTGTTAGGTGTTTTGGTTCTTGGGCTTTTGCTTGTATCCGCAAATTAGTAGGTGGCTTTGTATGCACTTTTGAGCCTCAAAATCCTGCACTAATCGGAACCTTAATGTTTGAATGTTTGCCTTGGTTTTTTTTTGGTCTGTAATTCAGCAGGATTGTGGGTAGTTTCTTCTGTGTTTTTTATTGTATGAATTGCATTGTATTTCTGCAGTTTTAAACAGTGTGCGGCGAGTACTTTCTTATTCGAGTTGATAAATAATGGTTTAGCAACGGAAAGTTTTCATCTTTGTGACTGGTTGACTACGTTCAGGGGTTCAGATATTTTGATTTAGTGGAGATTAAGTAGAATAATGGGCAGTTTTAAACGATGCATCGGCGAGTACTTTCTTTTTCAAGTTGGTAAAATAGTGGTTGAGCAATGGAAAGTTTTGATCTTTGTGATTGGCTGACTAAGTTTAGAGGTTCAGCTATTTTGATTAAGTGGAGATTGAGTGGAATAAAGGGTCTTTTTCGGTTTTAGTTATCATTATGAGCATATTTGGTCTATCTATGTTTTGTTCTGCTTGATTTCTTTTCATTACGTAAAGAAAATAATATCTAGTGAAATAACTTATGTCAATTGTTGTTTTGTTTTATGATTTCTAAGCTTCCAGAGCATAAGTTACAGTTTTCAGGTTATTGAGCAAGTACTGAGCAAAATTTATCTTGCTTGTTTTTATTTCTATAGATGCAGGAGGTTGCAGCTACAGATTGCAATTTGGAGAATGGTGCGGACTAACAGAATTGAAGATTGCAGCCACTGCAGCAAGCCAACAGCAGAACTTGATAACTTGGAGCCCTTGTCTATTTTAATATCTGTTTTTCAACTAGCATATGTTAGGAAACATAATAAATAGAATCAATATTAAATCAGTTACAAATCTGAATAATTAGTGTGTGCAATGGATTTCAAAGGATTTGGTGAGAATAATAATATTTTAGCTTTAATCTAGTGATTGTGAGTTGAGATTGGGGTTATAAATAGGGAAGCCATTTATATCTTTGAGTCAGGAAGAAATAAGATTGATTTATGTGTGTTTGTGGAGAGTGGGTGGTCTCTCGAATACCACCTAGTTGTGTGTGTATTTATCAATAAAGGAATTCGTTTCTTTATATATATATACACACACAAATATAAGTACCGGACATGTCCTAACAGTGGTATCAGAGTACCTCTGTTCTTGGGGCAACGACAAGTACAAAACAAGTTGAAAATCGAATCGACGACTTCCAGGGGAATTTTTTTTGAAAAAATGCAAACAAAATTTTTGAAGTTGGATATTGAAAAGTTTCAAAATGACATTTTTTTCCTTAAAGAAGGTATGGTTGTCATACTTGCAAAAATGGACAACTATAGTCGCAAGACTACTGGACCATTTTCGTCTGCTCGTGAGGATTCACAAGGCTTGGAACAGGCCAAGAAGTCGGTCCACGGAACTGAGGAGAAGCTGAAGGGAGTAAAAGCGAATGATAGAGAGTTAAAATCAGATTTTCAAAAAATTAATTTTGGAAAACTTCAAGAAGATGAAAGGTCTCATCAGTAACCACCAGTATTGGAGGTTTTAGGGCAGACTCCATTAAATTCTAATAGTGGCAACAACAAACAAGAGACTTATTTGTTTGATGTCTTATCGCCTCCAAGCTCATCCATGGACTCTTTATCACAAAGACTTGAAATATTCAAAGGCTTAAAACTTGAAGGTGGGTCGTTGAAGGCTGAAAGTTATTTTGCCAGTTATTTTGAATTAGTAAACCTCTCAATGCCAACTAAGAAGGTATGGTCGGCTATAGTATACTTGAGAAATGATCTTTTGTTCTTGGACTATTGCGGGGAATGTCAGCGGCCTTCTTGTAACTGGGAGGAATTTAGAAAATTATTGACGGAGAGGCAGGGGTTCTGGATTAGAAAGAAAAGGAAAAAGAAAGAATGAAACAATTTTCTCATTTGAACCTTGAGGACAAGGTTCAAGCTTGGGCGGCGATTAATGTTAGGAAACATAATAAATAGAATAAATATTAAATCAGTTACGAATCTGAATAATTAGTGTATGCATTAGTTATGGATTTCAAAGGGTGAATTTGGTGAGAATAATAATATTTTAGCTTTAATCTAGGGATTGTGAGTTGAGATTGAGGTTATAAATAGGGAAGCCATTTATATGTTTGAGTCAGGAAGAAATAAGATTGACTTATGTGTGTTTGTGGAGAGTGGGTGGTCTCTCGAATACCACCTAGTAGTGTGTGTGTTTATCAATAAAAGAATTCGTTTCTTTATATATATATAAACACAAATATAAGGACCGGACAGGTCCTAACAGCATACTAGTACGTTAACGATGTTCTTGAACTTATGGCAGCTATTTCAGACTTGTTTTTGGTTTGAACTTTAGTGTTTAAACTTTAAACTCTCTAATTATCTGTGCTGGTGGTGGTTAACTAGATTGTTCATTTGCTTTGATCAACTGGATTAAAAGAGTAGATGGCTGTTCAAATTCAGAATTATTTTTCTTAGTAATTGTTGCAACTTGCAAACCTCCGAAAAGCTCAAGACATGGCAATTTACTGTCTGTATATTATGTCATCTGTTTAGATACTTTGGATTTTATGACTGTCTCTATAGTTGTTGCCTTCCCAAGAATTAATGACTCCTTATGTGTTGCATATCTTGAAAAGTTAATTATTACCGTGTTTAATGTTGATGTATTGATATTGAAATTAGTTGGCATTTTTTTTATATTCGTATCCTATTTCAAGTATTTAAATTACTTTAAAATTTCTTAAGCGTTGTGGTGCAGTTGTTTGTTGATTATTTTAGTGATGGCTTGATGAAATCTTCTATGATTTCTGGCTTTGTATTGGTAGCAGGGCATGTGCATGCAGGTACTAGGTAGTTTTTGCCTTCTGTTTGATATGTACAATTGCTAATGCTAATATAAAACTTGTCTAATTAGTTTCATATGTAAGAGTTCAGCATATTGTTTTACTGCTAGGTTCTGTGCAATAATATAAAATTAGCAGATCGTGATTGCAGGTTCGATCCCTAAAATTAACTATACTACTCTGAGTACATTAATTCTGTCAGTGAAGGTGCTCTCTGGTTTGTTGCCACCTTCAATTGGAATTTGTAAAATTTTTGATTGAGCAGAAATAGTGTATCTGATTAGATTTCCATTGTGCAGGACGGGGAAGCGAATTTCGTAGTTCTTGATTTGAGTTAAAACAAGTTGGATGGTTACATTTACTGTTCTACCACAAAGCTTGGCTATGCTGAACATGCGAAATAATTCTCTAGTTCTTCTTTTTGTACAAGCCTACATATTTATATCTTTATTTCAATTTAGTTCGCCCCTAGGCCCCCACTTGTACGGAACTGTGTCTGCCTTGTGTGCAGTGACTGGTCTAGTGATTCATCCTATAAAATCTATCTGCGTTCGTCACTGTCTGTGTGTGCATTTGTTTTGTATGTTGTAATTGTTTACAAAAAGTCTGGATGGTCTGGTGGATTTTCATTTACTGGAGGTGGTAATGCTGGTTTTGGAACGGAATTCTTTTGTGAGTGTCACGTTGTGTTAAGGCCACTTTATTAGCGTGAAAATGATGCTGCTTGTTTGTTTGTTATTGATTTTTCATAGTTATGTTTTTTTTTCTGCGGTTTTGAGTAGTTTTGAGTCGGTTCTCCTACTATGGCGGGTAGATTAATGATCTTGTTTTAATCATCATTAATATTCTGGTTTTTTGGATGTTTGTTTAGTTTGTTTTTCTCTTAGTTTTCAGAATTTCTGGCACATCATGGATGGAGACGAAGGAGAGGTGCTAAGAGGGCTAATAACATGTCCATCAGGCAACATTGACTGGCCACAAAACCTCAGCTAATGGACCTCCAGATGCCTAACCTATTCAAGTAACTGCTTAAGCAGCTGAAACCATGACTTGAATTCTTTTGATATGACTCTATAGTTCTCTTATTTCGTTTTTCAACCATTTCACTATCCATGGCGCCATCGAAAGATAAAGTGAAGGTGGGAAAATTCCCATTGATTGTACCCGGGCACCGCTTGCTGGATTTTCAGGATCATTGTCAGTAGACCATGCATCAATAAAAACCCGGAGGAGTATTCTATGGACTATGAAACGAATTGTAGATATCAGTTATGCAGTTCTCGATCTCTGGAATTAGGGCTGTCAAAAAGGTTTCGAAAAATTCGATATCAGTCCGAAAATTTCGGATTCGTTTCCGAGAAAGACCGGATGTTATCCGTATTCGAAATAAAAAGGATATTATCTGAATCCCAAATATTCGAATCTAAAATTAAATACATATATGATATTTAAATTATTTAAATTTGTAATTATATATAATTTAAAATTTATTATATTAATTTATAGTGTGTGTATATGCATTAAGTAATACACATACAAATTTAGATAATTGTATAAATACTCTATACATATATAAATATATCATTTGAGTTTAATTGTAAAAAATGTTAAAATAATTATCGTCAATACATTAGGATGCTAAAAAATTCAAAAAATTTGATATCTGTCCGAAATAAAATGGATATTATCCATATTCGAATTCGACAGTTGCGGATGTAGATGCAGATATAAGCAAATCCGTATAGTGTTCTTCTTTTTCAATAAAAATACTAAAGATAATGATGCACAAAATTTCTGAATTAGAAATATATGTTCAATACATTGAAATTTTTTATACGGGATCCTTAAAGTTTGATACACAAAATATATGAATCATAAATGACGACATATTTTTTCATAAAAGTCCGCGCCAGCTTGATTCAAAAATTCCGGAATTTAAATTTAATTTAGTTGAAAATAGGGATTTTTTCAAAAATATATTTAAAAAGGTTAAAAAATAGAAAATTACTTTCAGATTTTTAAAATAAATGCAACTATACGCAGGGTTGGGTTCTATGGAGTCCCCTATTTCATTGGAGTCGAGTCCATATACGTTCTACAAGTAAAATATAGCTTAAATTGTTGCAAAACGTATTATTTTTCGAATGATATTCTACATATATCACAATTTTATTGAAAATCTTGCAGATCGCATAGATTTTACAAGTAGAACGTTGTAAAATATATTATTCTACAAAACATGCTTAGTTTGCCGAACATAAATGTTCATGTTGCAGAACATACATATTGTACTTGTAAATATATGATATTTGCATGATTTTATTGAAGTAACGATATGTATGAAACATGTTTTGCAAGATAACACGTTTTAGAACATATTTTATTTGCAGAACATAGATAGACTCCGAAGACTCCAATTAAAAGGTGAACTTCATAGAACTTTACTCACTATACGCAAGCTAATAATATTAATTGCAATAGTAACTTAACAGTTATGTTTGTTAGAACACTTCTGCAAACACACTTCTCTCTCTAATTCTTCTTAAATTAACAACTCTGAATCTCCTTCAAATAACAAAACACATCTACGATTCTCTCTGATTTGCAAATCGATTGAAGGTAACTCTCCACAACTAATGTTGATCTCTTTCTTTTAATTGTTTATAACTTAATTGTATCTCCGCTAAAAATACATGGTGATTTCAAACGAAGTTTTGATCGGTTAAATTATAATTCAATTATAATAGTGAAATCGTGTTGTGAATTGAGTTGCTCGCCTGCGTTTTTTTGATTTTTTGATGTTAAATCTATGATGTTTTCTGCGTTGTCGAATGGTACCAGGTCAAGGCTGCGGTTCTAGTTGCTTTTATACGAAATTGAAGTGTGTAATTTTCTTGTAAATTGAGTTGCTCCTATGCATATTTTCCGATATTTAATGTCAAAATCGATGATGTTTTCTACCTTGTTGAATGATACCAGGTGAAGGCTGCAGTTTTAGTCGCTTTTATAAGTAATTGAAGTGTGTAATTGTGTTGTGAATTGAGTTGCTGCTCTGCTTATTTTACGACATTTCATGTCAAAATTGATGATGTTTTCTGCATTGGTGATTGCTACTGGGTATAGGATAGTGTTTTAATCGCTTTTAGAAGTAATTGAAGTGTCTAATTGTCTTGTGAATTGAGTTTCTGCTCTTTATTTTTTTATATTTTATGTGAAACGATGATGTTTTCTGCATTATCGATTGTTACCAGGTGTAGGATTGTGTTTTAGTTGCTTTTAGACGGAATTGAAGTATCTAACCGTCTTGTGAATTGAGTTGCTGCTCTGCATACTTTTTTTTTTAAGTTTTGATGTGAAAATTGATGATGTTTTCTGCATTATCGATTGTTACCAGGTGTAGGATTGTGTTTTAGTTGTTTTTAGACGGAATTGAAGTATCTAACCGTCTTGTGAATTGAGTTGCTGCTCTGCATATTTTTTTTTTAAAGTTTTTATGTGAAAATTGATGATGTTTTCTGCATTGTCGATTGCTATCAGGTGTAGAATAGGGTTTTAGTTGCTTTTAGACGGAATTGAAGTTGTCGATTCGTGTTGTCAATTGAGTTGCTCGTGTGCATTTTTTTTATTTTTGATGTGAAAATAGATGATGTTTTCTGCCTTGTCAAATGCTACCAGGTCTAGGATGGGGTATTAGTTGCTTTTAGACGAAACTGAAGTGTCGATTCGTGTTGTCAATTGAGTTTCTTGTGTGCATTTTTTTTAAAATTTTCATGTGACAATTCTTGGTCTTTTCTACTTTGTTGAATGCTACCAGGGCTATACTCTTTTTTTAGTTGCTTTTAATTGGACTCAAAGTATCAAATTATGTTGTTAATTGAGTTATTTTATGTTATAGTACATATTTTTAATTCTCTTTAATTTGCAAATTACTTGTGTTTTGTTCATTTATTACTTGCAGGAATGGATGACATTCATGTTATTGTTCAATATGATGGACAGTGGGATGAAAATACAAATTACAGAAGTTTTAAAGTGTTCGGTTTACTCCTTCAAAGAAACTGTAACTATGATTCACTGTTGGCGATGATATATAATGAACTGAAACTGCAACCACAAATAACTATGGTGAAAATTGATAAAAATATAATATTATAGTAATATATAAATGATAGATGTGCATTAGAAATTGAACATCAAGAAATAGATATCAGTTTCATATTAAAAACCGATGTTATATATCTCATATCACATCAGTTTAAAACCGATGTTAAATGGGGGGGTCTTTAACATCACCCACGAAGATATCAGATTTTTTTATTCAATAGACGTCGGTTAGCCGATGTCTATTGACGTTTTTCTAGTAGTGAAAAGACGGGTATCCTCCTTTCACAATTGTAGATGATCAGAATTTGTTGTTTCATATTGAGCTCAAAAGAAGAGACCCTGAATTTAGCAAATACCGTTTCTATCTAACAACTGAAACTCAGAGAACTATTATACAAATATGCAATGACAGTGAAACAACACTTGAGGACAAATATGTTGAATATCAAATTGCAGATGGAGGATCATCAAATGTTACCAGTGACTGTGCTGATGGGGTCAATACAAATTTGTTAGCAGACTGCATTAATTATGCTGAGCTTTTATCTGCACAAGTGGCGCAAACTGTGACTCGAAGTATTATACAAGATGAAATAGTAGCAGAGAAGGAAGCTGATGTAATAACCGACAAACACCATCAACATATTTCACAGTTTCAAGTATATAAAGACAAGGACACGCTGCAGATTGTTCTCAGCCACTACGCTATCAACAACAACTTCCAGTTTAAAGTGCAAAAGTCTCCCAAAAAAGAATATTTGGTTGCATGCGTGGACAATAACTGCAATTGGATGTTGCGTGCATCAAGGAATGGAAATACAAGTTAGTTTATAATTTGAAGATTCATGAAAGATCATACTTGTGCTCTTGATATCAGATTCAAAGGTCAAAGGCAAACTACCACATCAATCATTGCAGATGCTATCAAACAAAAGTTCACAAACATAAAGACAAGTTACACAGTTGCGGATGTTATACGTGACTTGAAGCATGATTTTAATGTCAATATAAATTACAACAAAGCTTGGAGGTCTAAAGAAAAAGGCTTGGAAATTATGAGAGGAAATGCAACTGATTCATACTTTGAACTGTACACTTATTTGCATATGTTGCACACTACAAATGCAGGGTCCGTAATTGAACTCCAGTTGGCTGAAAATAATTGTTTCATGTACGTATTCTTAGCTTGCACGCTTAAATCAAATGATGGAATTTTTGCTTATCTATTGTCGTTGTTGATGGAACAATTCTAAAATCCGCACATGGTGGTACTCTACTGGTGGCTGCAACTCAAGATTCGGGTGGTAAAGTTTCTCCTCTAGCATTTACCGCAGTTGATTCAGAGAATGATATGTCTTGGGAATGGTTTTTTGTGAAATTCAAAAATGCTTATGATGTCAGGGAAGGGATGATAATAGTGTCATATAGACATGAAAGCATTATAAAAGAGGCTAACAATGTATACAACGAAGTACCACACGTGTTTTGCATTTTTCATCTACTCGGAAACATTAAAACCAAGTTCAAGAAAAATTTGAAGTGGATAAAGGATGAATTCCTTTCTGCTGCAAATGCGTATACATTGGAAAAAATTAACTATCACATGTCTGAACTTGAGAAGATTGATAAAATAGTTCAACAATATTTACAAGAGGTTGGGTATGAGAAATGGGCTAAGGTTTTCTCAGCAAGTAACAGATACTTAAACATGACTTCAAATGTTGCAGAGTCTTTGAATGCTGTTATAATCTCAATAAGGGAGCTTCCTATTTGTACAATGTTAGAGAGTTTGTGAGCTTTACTACAAAAATGGACTTGGAAGAACATAAATTAGGCAAATGCAACATCAACACACTTAACTAGGAAATATGAAGAACTTTTGAAGGCAAATTACCACTTCTCAGTTAAATTTAACGGTATATTTTACAACTTACAACATAAATTTGTTTCCACAAACTATAAGTACATAATTCATGTTCTTATTCAGTTGTATATGTCTAATTTTGCTTCAAATAATTAGGTGCACCCATCAAATGACATTTTCTTTGAGGTGTATAATAAGGAGAAGAATTTTGTGGTTAATCTGAGTACTAAGACTTGCAACTGCAACAGGTATGTTAAACTAAATTAATTCGTAATTTATTTTCATGTAATAGCACTTTACTTTTTGTATTATGTTGATCTTTTTATTTTCTTTCAAGGTTCCAAATGGATCAAATACCGTGTTCCCATGCCATTGTTGTTTTACAGAAAACAAGACTCAATCCTTATGACTATTGTTCAAGATATTATCAAAAAGAGATGATGCTTGCAGCTTATAAAGAAGTCATTTATCCAGTTGGAAACAAGGACACCTGGCATGTTCCAGAACAGGTCAAATCTGTGATAGTCTATCCTCCAGAAGGGAGAGTTAAAGTTGGTAGACCAAAGAAGCGAAGAATTAAATATCATTGGGAAACAAGTTTAAAACACAAGTGCAATGTGGAAATTGTAATCAATTTGGGCATAACAGGAGGACCTGCAGAAATCCATTAAAAATATTTAGTTTATTCTGTATATATTTTTATTCAATATTCATTACATAACTTCAGTTACAGATATTGTATTGTTTACTTCTAAATAAAGCAAATGAACTTAGTTTATATAACATTTGTAAGAATTCTAGAATCTAGTATTATTTTAAAAAATTTGTATTATAATAAAATTCGTCTTATCACATTTTTTATTCAATACATTGTTAATTTTAGACTTTTATATAATAATATGCAATATTAATATAAATGTTAACCCTTATGTGACCTCATAAAGCAAATTGATGACCTATTTAAAAGAAAAGTAGCAAAATACTAAAACATTTATATGAATTTAACCCTATATGCAACCCCTTATGCAACACAACCATATTTTAACCCTATATGCAACCCCTAATGCAACATTTTTTTAAATATAACCCCATATAAAACCTAATATAAAAATGTTTTATATCATACTTGTACCAAAAGGTTAGCCGGATCGACCCATAGGGGGGAAACCTCCTTCAAATTAGAGGTTTAGGCTTCAGGGTTCCCTAAACCCTGAACCCTAAACCCTAATTTATCCCTTAATCATGGGGGGAACAGGTTTATTCTAAAAACCCTGGAACGGTGAACCCAAAAAAAGTTAACCGGATCGACCCAGAGGGGGACCCATAAACCCTAATTTATCCCTTAATCCCGGGGGAAACGGGTTTATTCTAAAAACCCTGGAACGGTGAACCCAAAAAGGTTAACCGGATCGATCTAGAGGGGGGAAACCGACTTCAAATTAAAGGTTTTTAGAATAAACCCGTTCCCCCTGGATTAAGGGACAAATTAGGGTTTACAAGTAGAGAACTCTGTGTAGCTTAAAATGGCTCACAACTGTTTTACAAGTAAACAAACAAACTACAGAGAAATTGTTGACAAGTACAGCTTTTTCTATCTCTCTTTAAAATGTGTTTGCTTAGTTGAATGTTCTACTAGCTACACTTGGTTTATATATCACCAAGTTTACATGACAATAAGACAAGAAAATAAAACAAAATATTTCTAGTCTAACTCCATGCTGCTTCACTACTCTTATTCCAACATCTTTGAATATCTTCACAATTGCATGAAAATAGTAATGCTTCTTTGTTCTCAAATTCCTGCTTAACAGGCTGCCACATTCCTTTTGCAAACACCCAACGCATGTGACTGTGTTATCACTATCAACAGCTATTTGAATTTGATCATTCGTCGAGACTATGCTTGTCATCCATCGAGAAGCTTTGCTGATCATCCGTCAGGAGTCTTGAAGATCATCCGTCGGGTGTCTATTTGTCACTTGACTCCATTTCACTTATACAGAATTACAATACATCTCATATTTACAATTAATCAACCTATTCTGTGTATCAATCTAGTAGTCAACTTGACTTACAAATCCCTAAGCAATCTACTTGACTAATACATGTTGTTTGCAGAAATGTGCTACAGTTCTTATTATTACATAAGCTACTTACTCGATGGATGTTAATCTGTCATCTATCGGGACTGTAAAGTTTATCTGTCAGGACTATATTAGATTATCCGTCGAGTGCTACAGAATACACTAAGTTAAATCTACTAAGGTGTTTTGTTTAGCTTATCATCAAGTTCACAACATAATCCTAACAAAACCGTCTACCATCATCAAATGCCAAAGCCCAATGCTTTAATGGTTTGTCAGAAAACCACTCTTCTGCTCTAGGTTCAACAACTATCAATGATTTCCAATGCAAAGTAAACTTGGGACCTGTCAATTGGCTGCACAATGGCACAACCCTCTCCTTCAATTTCCTCTTAAACTCTTTACCAAAGTTCGCAGCTAGATATCTTGCACAATATTGATGATGTGCTTGGGGTTCATGCCACCCAAGATCCGGGTTGTTCGTAGAGAATATTATCCCCGCGTGCCTATCCGAAATCACACAAACATCTCTACATCGGAGAACCACCATTTTCTTCACTCTGTCCATAAACCAACTCCAACTTGCTATGTTTTCTGCTTCAACAATTGCAAAGGCAACTGGAATGAGGTGGTTGAATCCATCCACTGTTGTAGTAGTAAGTAAGACTCCACGGTATTTGTCATAAATATGTGTGGCATCTATAAGGAGAAATGGTAAGGAATGTGCAAATACATCGATGCAAGGCTTGAATGCCCAAAATACCCGCTTGAATCTCACTACCTATTAACATTTTACAAGAAAAAAATGAGCCAATATGTTGAGTCAATAATGAACAACTAATTTATTCTTTAAAATGACAATTATGTAGATGCTAAGTGTGTTTATACATCATCGATAGGCTCTCCTAGATCATGCTCCTTGAAATGCCAGTCAACATATGTGCCATGATTGAATGATTGCAGTGCATTCATAAAGAAAGGAAGGTACTCGTAGGATTCTTCAGAAGACTTAAACAATTTTTTTCCTAATTTCTCCCTTGCATGTTTGATCTTCCTTCTTGAAGGTCTATAACCAAATTAGCTCACAACAGTAGCCTCTAAAACCTTCTCTGAGACACCAGGATCCGCAACAATTTGGGTACCAATGACTTGTGCAATGTTTGAAGAGCTTAAATTGCAATGGTCTTATGTCATGTTAGGGTTGACACATGTGTGTGGCCCCTTAGTCTCCATAATCTCAAAGCACTTATGAGATCTCCTCTTTGTAGCTCTCAACATCCATACACAACCGGTTTCTTTCCTCTTACATTCCACTTTCAAACTCTCATAATTAGATTTAACCACTTTCATCTCTAGATGATTTGCAATATGAACATCTTTTACTACATTCAACAACTCCTCTTTTGATTCAAATACCATTCCTTTTTCAAGCTCCGTAGGATTAAGAATGTTTCCAACCTTTTGCATAACCGGCTCATCAAATGAAGCAAACATGGACCTTCCATCAAACGATCTATACAACGGAATATCTTCGTCTCGATATTCACTACTTCCTCTTGAGTTTCTATCACTATCCACACGAGTTATGTACAACGATTTACATGAACTTGCACTTGAAAATTCTGCACTTTCACTAACACTTCCGCTAATTCTCAACTTTTTTGAACTTTGGGAACTTGTACTTGTATAGCGACTTGTCGAAATCTGAACTATTTCATTCGAACTTTGTCCCAAACCAATTTCTACCTTTTTAATATAAAGCTTAACAAAAGTTTTTCAACTTTCGCTATCCACTGTAGCTTCAAACATAAATTCAACATCATCATCATCATACATTGGTGCCAGTTCAAACTTGTTTGTTGTAGGATTTTAAAATCTTCGATATATATTCAGCTTATGCACAACAACATCTATCCACAACTTTGTATACAACAAATTCAACAGATCTTGATATTTCAAATTAAAATCCAATTTCACTAATCTAGTCATTTTTTTTATCATATTTAACACCTTCCACCGCATCATTTACAATATTACCATCAGAGTATATCCAGCCATAGATAAAGTGTGATTGTGAAGCCATTTGAAGTAATTAAGTTTCAGTGTTTACCTTGTACATGAGAATTGAAATTATAGTTCCCTCACTAGTGCGAGAGAGTCCTCCAGAACGATTTCATAGAGCGCAGAAGAAGTGAATTAGGGGTTGTTGTGTCTGATTGAATTTTTTTTTGAGATATATGTTATAAGTACATTGGTAAAGATACTTCATCCACATTTGCGTAATCTTTTGTGATACACCAGCCAGACTTTCGTATTCTTCGACAAGACTCCTTCCGCATATGCGTATTTCATATTACTTTACTAATAATATCATATTACACCATCCCCATATGCGTAATATGTTCAAAAAAATAAAAAAATAAAAAAATAAAAAAATAAAAATATTAAAATGTGTGTTACAATTCCTACACTGGCATATGCGTATTGCTATTTTTATATGTGTGGGAATACTCCTACCTCTTATGCATAACCATCATTAGAATTTTAAAATAAAAACTAAATAAATATTACACAGCTTCCGAATGCGTATTTCGATTACCCCAGCCAAGTTTTGTTATTCTGAAACAATACCCGATCCCGACATGCATAATTCTTATTACTTTAATAATTATTATATTAATATTTTATATTTTTCGTATTTCCTTATAAAATATTTTATATTTTATAAGTAATACAGTATTCCTGTAAGTTTTAAAAATATTCAATTATGAAATAATGTTTTGTTATTAATAAATGTTATTGTTTCAATAATTCCTATTAAGTTTTTGAAATATTTAATTTTGTAAAAGACAAATGGTACACCAATTAATGTTACATTTTTTTTAATTTTTAGGATTGTACCATATTTTAACATTTTTTAATATTTTAGGGTTCAATAATTCCCTATTTGGTTTTTAGTTATATTAAAAAATAAACTAATAAAGTGTACACCGATTTAGGGTTTAGGATTTAGGCATGAACCCTAATTTAACCTAGGCTTTAGGTCCTTTAGGCCCGAAAGTATGAACCAAACACTAATTCACATTTTAGACCCTAATTTTATATTTTTTAATATTTTAGGGTTCAATAATTCCCTATTTGGTTTTAGAAATATTAAAAAATTAATTAATAAAATGTAGCCTAAACCCTAATTTAACCTAGCCCGAAAGCCTAGGAACCAAATACTAATTCATATTTTAGGCCCTAATTTAATGGTTTTTAATATTTTAGGATTCAATATTTCGGTATTTGGTTTTTAGAAATATTAGAATATTTTTTAGATATATTCTAATTTTAATTGGAAAATTGATATAAATAACCATTAAAAAACAAATTAAATCGTTATAAAAAAGTAATTAATTTTAACTGTTTGATTACTCCACTGAAACTTATATAAAATGCTCCACTAATAATTTGGTATCCTATATACGAAATATTCCGTTCACAGTTATTAATTTTATATAAAAATAGCTGAACCAAAAAAACAAATATTCAACATTACTCTACTTCAATATGTGTAATCAACATTATTCAACATTACACCATTCCCTTATGCGTATAATCACTTCACAAAATAAAAAAATTGTAAAGGGAATACTCCCACTATTTATGCGTAACTAACTTAATTTTTTTTTCACAAAATGAATAGGAATTACAAAGCTCACAAATGCGTATTTACATTACCCAAGCAAGGTTTGGTTATTCTCCAACAATACCCTCTCTCTGCATGATTCGTATTTCATCACTTCCCAAAACTAAAAAAAATTATAAAGGGAATACTCCCACTGCTTATGCGTAACCAGCATAATTTTTTTTAAAAAAAAATGAATAAGACTTACACGGCTGGCGAATGCGTATTTTGATTATACCAACCCCAAATGTGTAACCCGTTGGCTAAAGATGGCCATCTTGCGCGGTATCAGTTATTTTTGTCAAATTCTTCTCAAATTTTGCCAGATTTGTCCTTTGCCCTATAAATTCGAACTAGCCTAATAACCCGTACGAGGCACGGGTCATTTTCTAGAGTTTTTATGCATGCAATTATAATGTTTTTAGTTATATTCTTATTTGTAAATGTTGTATAATGTCTAACGTATTTATCTGTGTATCATTTTCATACAAGACATTACTAAATTACACAACATTTCCAATATAGCTTATTAAGAAAAATATATGTATTTCTTGTTTGCGTTGTATAATTGTATTTAATGAATGAATATAAACAGGGTAGTCAGTGTACGTTTAAAATGAAACAAATAAACTTAATATGTAGAATGTCGTTGGTATGTTTACAAATAAAAAGTTAAAAACTAACATATATGTTGAATACAGAGTTGTCCAAAAATTTTGAATTTCATTTAAATAAACTATATAACTGGTCTATATTATTATTGAGTTCTCTACTAACTTACAGTTAACTTACTCAATTTAAAAAAAATAAAAAATGAATAACTGAATTCAGAACTACTTGCAATCATAATATAAAATAATATAAAATTTACACTACTGTTAATATAAAAGTCGATTTTAATGAAAAATGTTAGTTTTTGAAATTTAACGTATGTATGTTTTGAAAAATGTTAGTTTTTTTACACTACTCTTAACAAAATAAGATTAAGTTATATGTGTCTATGTTAGCATGTGAATTATCATATGTTACATTTCTTAGAAAATTACGATGGTTTCAATTATTTATATGCTAAATATCTGATTTATGTACATGTATAATCATTATTAATATCTAGTGAGGCAATTGATTACTTGAATAACATGTATTTATAATTATTCAAAAATTAAAATTATGTAATAAATAAATTGCAATAATTTATATATGGTATTCACATTATCACTGACAAACAATCCATATATGTTTTTTACACGACCGAGTATTAATCATGTAACCAGTGTTATAAAAATCGCCGATTTCGGCAATTTATCGGCCGACATATCGGAAAACAACCGGCTTCCGATCTAACAAGCCAGAATCGGTCCACTAATCATTTTTCTTCATATCAGTCAAAATCGGTCAAAATCCGGTTGAAATCGGGTACTATCGAAGGTGTCGATAGGCACAATTATAAGATCCATTTTCTCCGGCAAAAGATTAAAGAAATAACCAGAGCTTCGTATTCTATGAAAGAAGAAGAAGAAAGAAATAAGAATATAAAAGAAGAAAGAGATAAAAGTAGGAGAAGAAACAACGTGAATTAGAGAGAGGGAGAGAGATGAGAAAGATTAGAAGCGGCGGATGAGGAGGGTGGGTAGATGGAAGGAGGAATTAACAATACAATAATATAATTGATGCTTTGTTTGTTTAAAATGCAGTACAACACAGTACATCAGTAGTACATCACGTGTATAAGAAAGATATGGGCTAGAAGCCTATATCTATACAAAGTCAAGTCCACCATGAACCATGTCCAATACCCAACCCAACTACAAATGTAATATATATTTAATACATATATTTTAAAAAAAATATTAAAATATGACCGATTTAATTCCGATTTAACATTCCGATAAATCCCCGATTTCCGATAAATCATAAATCGGTAGCTCAACCGATCTAGTCTGATTTTCGATTTCTCTAACCATGCATGTAACATAAAAATAAATTATATATTGTAAGACTTATTATTGATATTCATGATTTTTTTACAAGAATTTGAAGGAAAAATTGTAATTATATTGTTATTTAAATTATTTTTAAGTTTCTTTCATTACAACTCTAATATTTCTTCATATAATAATTTGATAATATTGTATACTATTTTCCTAAAATTAAATATTTTTCAATTCGATAAAGTTTTATAAATATTAGTTGAACTGGTTAATTCCTTCAAATTATTGAACAATATATACATTTTTTAAATAGTATAAAATGTATTGAATCAAATGCTACAATATAGTATAGATATAATTTTTATTTGAATAATTCAAAATATTAAAATAATTCAAAATATTAAAATAATTCAAAATGTTTGTACAATATTATCTTGATCAATAAATATTGTTTATCTAAAAGAATTTTTTTTTAAAATGCTAGGTTTTTTAAAGTGAAAAATGGAAAATAAATCGATTTAATACATCATCGTAGTTTTAACAAATCTCGTGAGATCTCATATCAAATTTCAAATATTTTTAAAATCGGGAAAAATAAATCGATTTAATATATCATCGTAGTTTTAACAAATCTCGTGAGATCTCATATCAAATTTCAAATATTTTTAAAATCGGGACAAGTCCCAAAATGCTATTGCGCTATCAGTGAAGTTAGTAATTTTAATACAAATAATCAATTGACTTGATCCTATAAATACCTCAAACACATTAATTTATATTAATATGAGATATCAAAAAATTTCACATTATTGGTAAGATATTCTCGTCGAACTTGTTATTTAAATTTACTAAACATAGAATGTGACAATGTTTTTCGGCTAGTTATGTAGTCAAATTTCGAGTATTTTTTGAACAATGGGCCAAATTCTGATTTCAAATTTAAAATAAACTAAAATTCATTGACTCATTGTAATTCAAACTTATCTAAATACTTAATACCAATCTAGATTATTTATATATAGGCGATTCTATTTTTAATATTTTCTTTAAAAATTATATATATACATTTTAATTACTTTTTATAATAAAAAATTATTAAAAATATATGAGATATATTTTCAAACTAAAAAATAATAATAAATAAAATAATATTCCATTTATGTATTATGCCTAACTTTATATCTGGAATTCAGTTCTTTAAAATTAATTGTACAAATATTTAAGTAACTATCATTTTTTTTGCGGAATTCAAGTAGCTATCTTTAAAGTTAAATAAAATATTCCTTTAGCACACTTACATATTATGTGTATGATAAAAAGCACATGTGACAATATGGTGTGGTGGTACGAGGTTGTATAGAAAAATGAAGCAACCTGAGTTCGATTCCCACAAAACACAACTTTTATATAAATTTTAAAAGTAAGGGTAGTATAGTCTTTTCAATGAGACTTTTTAATCTCACAATATTATCCCCTTGTTGTGCTATTATATATAGACTAGCATAAGGCACGGGTCATTTTCTAGAGTTTTTTTATGCATCATGCAATTATAATGTTTGTAGAGTAACTCCAACAATATCCTTATATAAGCTCTTGAGTCAAATTTTGAAGAAATGGAGATAAAATTTCTCTCCAACAAGCTCCATGTCCCCCTCTATAACATTAGGAGTTTTGAATGCTTCCTCACTTTTAGGAGTGAATATCGCCTCAACTATTATTATATTATATTTTTCTTACCTGTTATTTTATATTTAATGAATGAATATAAACAGGATAGTAATTGTACGTTTAAAACGAAACGATTAAACTTAATCTGTAGAATGTCGTTAGTATGTTTACAAATAAAAAGCTACAAATTAACATATATGTTGAATACAGAGTTGACCAAAATCTTGAATTTTATTTAAATAAACTATATGTACTGCTCTATATTATTACCGAGTTCACTACTAACTTACAATTAACTTACTCAATTTAAAAAGATAAAAAATGCATAACTGAAGTCAGAATGGCTTGCAATCATAATATACAATAATGTAAAATTTACATTATTGTTAATATTAAAGTTGGTTTTAATGAAAAATATTAGTTTTTGAAATTCAACGTATGTATGTATGGGAAAATATTAGTTTTTTTTAACACTATTGTTAACAAAGTAAAATTAAGTTATATGTATGTGTGTGTGTGTTAGCATGTAAATTATTGCATGTTACATCTCTTAGTAAATTATGATGGTTTCAATTATTTATATGTTAAATATCTGATTTATGTACATGTATAATCATTATTAACATCTAGTGAGATAATTGATTACTTAAATAACATGCATTTATAATTATTCAAAATTAAAATTATGTAATAAATAAATTGCTATAATTTATATATGGTATTCACATTATCACTGACAAACAATAAATATCTATTTTTTACGCAACCGGGTATCAATTATGGTTGTAACATAAAAATGAATTATATATTTTTTAGACTTATTATTGATATTCAAGATTTTTTTCAAGAATTCGAAAGAAAAATTGTATTTATATCAACTGTTTTTAAGTTTCTTTCGTTACGACTCTAATATTTCTTCATATAATAATTTGATAACATTTTATACTATTCTTCTAATATTAAAAATTCTCAGTTCGATAAAATTTTATAAATATCAGTTGAACTGGTTAATTCCTTCAAATTATTGAACAATATATATTTTTTTTCTTAAATAATATAAATGCATGGAATCAAATGCAATATAGTATAGATATAACTTTTATTTGAATAATTTAAAATATTAAAATAATTCAAAATATTTGTACAATATTATCTTGATCAATGAATATTGCTGATCTAAAAGAATTCTTTTTAAAAAGTTAGTTTTTTTTAAGTGAAAAATGAAAAATAAATCGATTTAATATATTATCGTAGTTTTAACAAATCTAGTGAGATCTCATTTCAAATTTCAAATATTCTTAAAATTGGGACAAATCCCAAAAATAATAATGCGTTACCAATGAATTTTGTAATTTTAATATAAATAATCAATTGACTTGATCCTATAAAGACCTCAAACACATTAATTTATATTAACATAAAATATTAAAAAAATTCACATTATTGGTAAAATATTCTCGCCGAGCTTGTAATTTAAATTTACTAAACGTAGAATGTGACGATGTTTTTCGGCCGGGTCATGTAGTCAAATTTTGAGTATTTTTTGAATAATGGGCCAAGTTCTAAAATGCATTGACTTATTATAATTCGAACTTATCTAAATATGTAATACCAATATAGATTATTTATATATAAGCGATTCTATTTTCAATATTTTTTAAAAATTATATATGTACATTTTAATTACTTTTTATAATAAAAATATGTTAAAAATATATGAGATATATTTTCAAACTAAAAAATGATTAATAAATAAGATGATAATCAATTTATGTATTATGCCTAATTTTATATCTAATATTCAATTCTTTAAAATTAACTATACAAATATTCAACTAACTATCCTTTTTTTCGGAATTCAAGTAAGTATCTTTAAAGTTAAATAAAATATTCATTTAGCACACTTACATATTATGTGTATGATAAAAAGCACATGTGATAATATGGTGTAGTGGTAAGAGGTTGTATAATTGAATAAAATAATTTGAGTTCGATTTCCACGAACCACATCTTTTATATAAATATTAAAAATAAGGGTAATTTAGTCTTATAGAGTAAATTAAACTCAGAAGGGCACTCTCCTAACTCTAGGAGATGAATTCAAATAGGAGTAGAACTCCCCTATACTATTTAAATTTCATATAGGAGTCTAAATGATCGAGGCTGGGTGAATCTCCTATATATACATCTTTTCAGCGTGCGTTCTAGATCATATTATTACACATATTGTCTGCCATTAACAAATTTTTATCAATTTATACTAGTCACCATGTATAAGGTTGCTGGCCCTTCTGAGTACTTGGCCATTACTGGTCTCTTCATCGACGACGTAAAACTTGCAAAGAAAAAATATGTTTACCCTTTCCAAAAGTGTGTTAAATTCGACATCTCTCCCGTTAACTATGAATTTAATGTCCAAGCCATGAGTGCCGAAAAACTGCCCTTCGTGCTCCCAGCTGTTTTCACCATCGGCCCCCGTGTTGATGATCATGATAGCCTCATGCTGTACGCTAAACTTGTCTCTTCCCATGACAGACATTCTAACCATGTCAATGATCTTGTCATGGGCGTTATCGAGGGTGAAACTCGGGTTCTTGCTGCTTCCATGACTATGGATGAAATCTTCAGAGGAACCAAGCAGTTTAAACAACAAGTGTTTGATCAAGTTCAGCTTGAACTTAATCAGTTTGGGCTTCATATATACAACGCCAATGTCAAACAACTTGTGGATGTTCCCGGGCATGAGTACTTTTCTTATCTAGGACAGAAGACTCAGATGGAGGCGGCCAATCAGGCTAAGGTGGATGTGTCCGAGGCCAAGATGAAAGGTGCTATTGGAGCCAAGGAACGAGAAGGATTAACGTTACAGAATGCAGCAAAGGTTGACGCAGAATCCAAGATTATGGCCACCAGGAGGCAAGGAGAAGGCAATAAGGAGGAAATAAGGATCGAAACGGAAGTGCAGATATATAAGAATCAGAGGGATGCAGAGGTTGAGCAGGCGAATGCAGAGTTGACAAAGAAGAAGGCCATGTGGTCTCAGTCAGCTAGGATGGCAGAGGTGGAGGCACACAAGGCAGTGTCCATAAGGGAGGCAGCTCTGCAAATGGAGGTGGAGAAGCAGAATGCTTTGACCATGACTGAGAAGCTTAGGGCTCAAGATCTCAGTAAGGCTAACATTGAATATGACATACAGGTAACTTGCTCAATTTCATCATTGGTTTCTTCATTTGTTATTTGCTCATAATTATATTGAGTTAGATGTTTCGTGATCCTTTAGGCTAAAATCCTTATTTAACATGCATTGCCAAAATCCTTTTAGCTATAGTTTGTAAACCTGTTATGTAATACAGGTACAAGAGACGAACACAAAGCTGTATGCGAAACAGAAAGCAGCTGAAGCAGTTCTATTTGAGGCGCAAAAGAAAGCGGAAGCACAGAAAGCGAGCGCAGATGCTGATTTGTATGCTCGCCAACGAGCAGCAGAAGCTGAACTCTATTCAAAACTGAAAGAAGCAGAAGGTATGACTGCACTAGCACAAGCACAAGCTTTCAGTGTTGGAAACCTCCTCAAACAAGTGGGAGGGAACTACTCTTCTCTCAGAGATTACTTGATGATCTATAATGGAACCTACAAGGATGTTGCCCAGCTTAACTCTGATGCGGTTCGTGGGCTGCAACCAAAGATAAATATCTGGACAGGGGCACCTGGTAATGGTGTTGGTGAGGGCAGTTCGAATGGTGGTGGCTCTGGTGGTGCGCTGAAAGAGATAGCGGGTTTGTATGGAATGCTACCGCCATTGCTGCAGACAGTAAATGATCAGACTGGAATGCGTCCACCATCTTGGCTAGCCACATTGCCAACTGATTATAGTACAAATTGAAGTTATGTGCTTAGCACTTGGTCTGACAATAAGTATTAGGTCTAGGTGTTGTAATTAAGTATGAAGTTAGTTATTTTGGCTACTTGATCATTATATTAGTAGGTTGGTTTTACATAATTAGCCAAGACAGTTTCTATCGATTTGTGTCTGTTTGGTTTATTGATAGCTTTGCAGATTATTATATTTTCATATTTTTCTGCTATTTCCCATATTCAGTTCAAAAATCAGAGTGTGAATGTCATTACATGTTTTGTTGATATGATTTTATGATTGCATTGCAGGTTATATTATATTTTCATATTTGTCTCCTATTATCTTTGTTCTATTCAAAAATCAGTGTGTGAATGTCATCATTACATGTTTTATTGATAGGATTTGAACGCCCCGTTTGCCTGATTTTCCATCTTAGGAATCTTACATTTTTCTGACCAACTCAAACACTGCTACTTTTAATTTCACTGGCAAGTGATTAGCATGTTCAACAAAGTATTTTTCTTTCAAGTTTTTCTTTCATATTGAAAATGCAAATTCTTGCAACTAAGTTATGCTTCGACACACAATGTGCCATGGTTTATGTGCTTGTATTCGGCATATGGTGTGACCAGATTTGAGTTGACTATATTGTTGCTGGTTCTGTTTATAAATTTGCTTCTGTATGTTTTTTTCACTCAAGTTAAACATGTTTTTGCAGGCCAATCTTACTGCATTGGCGTACTTTTTTCCTTTCACTTTACAACCAAATAAATTCTAATTTTTCTTGGTTCTCTGGTTTTGGATGTTTTTGTTTTTGGGAGGAGTCCTTCCGTTGTGTCTGTACATTAGAATTTTTCTTTAAATACAATCACGGTCGTAGATATCCGAAATTAGAACTATTAAATACCGATTAAGAATACTATATTATCCAAGCCGGCGTGTCTCATCATTAATTTGAATATGCACTTTAACACTCTCTGATCTGTCGTCTAAATCATGTTAGTTTCCACACGGTATGCAAGGGACTACGACTGTTTCATGAGATCCAAACTTAGGACGGCAGTCGTCGTGGAAATAGTACATATCTCTCACTATATAAGAAAGACCTGTGCAGACATTTAGACATATACTAATCAAATATATCATATACTTTCATCTCTCCGTTTACACTAACTTCTCACAAAATTTGAAAAGAAATGGTAGAAATGATTGTCTTGGTAGGGCTATTAGCTCTTTCTTTCTGCATTACAATGGCAGCTGATCATAGCCCACTTCAAGATTTTTGCGTCGCTCAATCAAATAGCCAAGGTATAAAATTATTAGAAGTGAATATGTATGTTAATGTATACGGTATATTAAATTTATAGTTTAAAGCCGCTTCTGTAGCTGTACTAGGCTAGTTTACCTATGCCATATGTATAACATGCATGTCTCACATCACACTTACTGGCCTATTTGCAGTGCTTCTAAATGGATTAGCATGCAAGAATCCGAGCATGGTTCAAGCCACCGACTTTTCCTTTAGCGGACTTCATATATCAGGCAACACAAGCAATGCAGTTGGCTCAAGGGTAACTCTGGTTTCTGCTACTCAAATTCCAGGACTAAATACGCTAGGCATCTCCCTTGTCCGAATTGACTATGCACCATGGGGCATCAATCCTCCCCACACACATCCTCGTGCCACAGAAATCTTAACTGTCATGGAAGGAAGCCTTGAAGTTGGATTTGTCACCTCAAATCCTGATAATCGATTAATTTCAAAAATACTGCATAAGGGTGATGTGTTTGTCTTCCCCATTGGTCTCATTCACTACCAACGAAATGTAGGAAAAGGCAATGCCATGGCCATTGCAGGTCTCAGCAGCCAAAATCCAGGAGTCATTACCATTGGAAACGCGGTTTATGGTTCAAAACCAGCTATATCAAGTGATATACTTGCCAAGGCATTCCAGGTGGACAAGAGGGTCGTCTCTAGTATACGGTCCAAGTTCTAAAATATATATTATTGATTACATTTGACGCAAAACTAATTTTTTATTTGAATGTATTTTCTTGATTATCTTGTTTTTCTACCAATCTCATTATTGCATTTAGTTTTTCCTTAACTATTATTTCCCGAGTCACACACAAATTTGCTAATAAATATTTCAAAGTACAAAATCTTTCAAGAGATACTGATTTTATTCTCTCTCATTTTTTCTTACCATCAGCCGATTAATTTGATTGAACTCACTATTGAACGTTCGAGTTCAAATACTGAAAATCTTCACTTGCAAAAAATTTCATTTGTGCCTATAATCGTTTTTACTCTCTGTATGTGGGGATTCTTTAACAGGTAAGGCTCATCAGACCCCTTAAATTTTTAATTTAATTAAATATCTATATTTAGATTATATAAAAATTAAAAATGACGGCCTTAATTTTGGCAAAAAAAGATTGCCCCTACTAAAAATTTTTTGATGTCAAAATTCACTTTATTGAGTCAATATTTATAAGTCAAAGTTAAACATTTTTTGTTTTAAAAAATTATGAGTTATAAATGAAAGTAGAAGTTATGAATAGATGATAAAAAATGATAGGAATAGATATTGAACGAGTATTTCTAGTTAAACCACTTTAACACCATTCATTTTGATTTTGATAGAATTATAATGAAGTTATATGAAGTTGATTTCTTGTCTATCATGCATTAATTCATATAGTTTTTTTTATCAATTTTTGATTAAAATTCTATTATTCAGAATTTGATCAAATACGTCTTCTATTCATTTGAAGATCCGCTTTTTAACTATATAGTTGACACAAGAACTAAAGTTGATTTTTAAAATTTGAATTGTATTCTTGACCACGTTCAAAAAATGGTTGAAAACATAAGGATAGGGGTATAATTCGGTCCGGGCGAGCCAGGTTTAACTGAACTGAGCCGACTCATTTAGTTAAACGAGCCTAAACCTCTCCCCGAACCCGACTGGTTAATTTTCACGAGTCGATTCGAGACAGCTCATTTAGCTAAAGGAGTTGGTTTTAACGAGGCGGCTCGTTCAATTTTACACTAAATCGAGCCTAAAACGCTATCCGAATTCGGCTAGTTTAATTTCACGATTCGAGTTGAGCCGACTCGTTTAATTAAACGAGCCGAAACCTCTACCTGGACTCGAGCTCGTTTACGAAATGAGCCGAGTCCAGTAAAACGACTTCGAGCCGGGCGAGCTCGGGAGCTGCCCGAATCGTATTACCGCCAAACACAAAGATATTGAATATCCTTGAATTTATATGTTGGTAAAATTATCGATAATTTTAACGGTTGCAACTGAAACAATTAAGGGAGAATTTTCAGCCAAAAATATTCTCAATAATCTAATATTTAAGATCATATTTTTTATTTTTTTCGAGCCGAACTCTAGCTAGAATTAGCTGAACTCGAGCAAAATATGCCAAATGCTTGGCTCGAAGTCGTTAATTTTTTTCCCGACTCCCCTTATATTCGAAGCTGGATCTGCCACTACTCTCTGTCACCTTACGAAGAATAGCATTCAAATACGTCTCAGCATTACGAGTGAACACCCGCCATATAAAAACCAGCAACAACTTGCCCGCAAGGGTTGACTCAGTTGGTTAAAGAGGGGATAATTATCTTCTTGGTCACAGGTTTGAATCCCACAGGAGGAGAATTTATGATTATGCCTCCTGAGTCAGAGCCTGTCGCTTAAGCGGTTTACCTTGGTTCACGTGGTTTGCAGGCTATTACGTGAGCCCGTAGGGTTTACCCAGTGCGCACCCGAAGGGTAGCGACTGCGGGTTACCTACGATAAAAAAAACCAGTAACTTCACGGCAAAATCTTCAAGGACTCTGCAGTCTCTCCGCCATTTATTGTTGGAGACACAATTAGAACCCAGTTCTGTTATCCAAAAGACCTGAACAACAAATACGATTCCAAGAGTCCTGGTTCCAATCTCTTCAATTTATGGAATGTACTATTTTTATTGGTTTGATGATTAACAAGATAACAGGACAACTGAAATTGTTCTATTTTTTTGTATTGAGATTTAAACATATCTAACTACTGAAAGTTTCAATTGTTTCTTCTTTTGATTACTACGTTTTATAATATCACAAGAAAGTTAGATACGAAGAAAATGAGAAAAACATGTGTTTGATAGTATATTTTAACTGCAGCTCTCAGCTGATAAAAGACCAGAATATTGCCGCTCTTTATTTGTCAAATTTATTTACAATCTTACTTTTTTAACAAGGGGCAAGGGTGAACGAGTTCTGGCCCAACTAGGTAGGGGAAAATAAAATCTTACCTTGTTAAATATAAATCAATACATAATCACGGATCATCTTATGCAATATTATCAAGATTACTATATAAAATTGTAGTGCGAAAATATACCTAATTCCATAGCTCTTGAATTTAAATACGCTTGAGAGACTTGATCGTGAAACTCGTATATCCTCCTTCTTGATTACAAATTGTGGGACTTGATCTTCCACATACTTGATTCGCCTCTAGCCGCATCTCACTCAAACTGATGGGAATGGAGGAGTTGATGTTGTATAGCCTAGGGGACCAAAACCCTATTATGTTCTTTATATAGTAGCCTAATTAGACCCATTAACCCTAATAAGGCTTACTATGGGTATTACACATTACATAGCCCATATCCATTAAGATGTATTTGAACTCTTTATTTTAGACCACTTAATTAATCCGAATATAGAATAAATAATTAAATATAATTATTTTAATTTGTAAGTCCATAATATATATATTATAAAAATAATCTAACAATCTGCCACTTGGGCACAAATTATTCCAAATAACAATTACATTCAATAACTATATGTGCGTACAAATTTTTTTATCCTTTAGAGCATCTTCATAAAACAATCTGGTCCATCGCATATATAAATATAGAACCAAAGCGACATTTGCCACGTTACCCGTAACTTGATCCTCAATGATCACTACATAAATATATTCAATGACATAAATCAAGTATGGATGTGTAATTGGAAATTACATGCAATGTGATCTCAATCATGCCTATTTCCAATTGATCCTTAAATACCTTAGTGAGATCAAACTTAATTCTTTCAATATTTATGTCAAATCACAACCGAAAGATAGCTCATTTAGAGCAATAGAGAGAATAAATAAAATAATAAAAATAACTTCATTCTGCAGAGAACTGAAAATACATAATGTATCATAGTAGTGTCAATAAAACCAAGTATCAAGAAACAAAAAATAAACTCCCACTAAAACTAAACATCCTCCAACGAGACAACACCCATATGAGCAATATGCCCATGAAAGACCTTAGGTTTCAAAGCTTTAGTTAGTGGGTCTACTAGCATAAAGTTTGTTCCTATGTGTTCAGTGGATACTATTTGATTTTGCACTCTCTCTATAACAACTAGATACTTAATATCTATATGTTTTGAAGCTTCAGAGCTTTCATTATTGTTCGAAAACTCAGTTGCAGAACGATTATCATAGTATACTTTCAATGGCCTTTCAACTCCATCTACAACCCGCAATCCCGTGACAAAATTCCGTAACCATATAGCATGATTGACTTCCTTATAACAGGCTATAAATTCTGCTTCCATGGTAGATTGAGCTTTGAGTGACTGCTTAGCACTTTTCCAAGATATAGCTCCCCCAGCTAACATGAAAATATAACCAGAAGTAGATTTTCTCGTATCGATGCAACCACCAATATCAGAGTCGGAATACCCAATGACCTCCAAATTTTCAGATCTCTGATAAACAAGCATATAATCTTTTGTTCCTTGCAAGTACCTGATAACCCTTTTGACAGCAATCCAATGATCCATTCCGGGTTTACTCAAGTATCTGCTTAACATACCCACAATGAACGCCAGATCTGGCCGGGTACAAACTTGAGCGTACATAAGACTCCCAATAGCCGAAGCATATGGAATGTTCTGCATCTCGTTTCTTTCGAGATCATTCTTAGGGCACTGTTTCATATTAATTTTTTCACCCTTAGCAACATGAGTACTTATATGTGCACAATCTTTCATGCCAAACCTGGCAAGTACCTTTTCGATATAGCTCTTTTGTGATAACCCAAGGATACCTCGAGAGCGATCTCGATGTATCTAAATTCCTAATATAAAAGAGGTGTCACCAAGATCTTTCATCTCAAAATGATTTGATAGAAATCTCTTAATTTTGTGCAATAAGCCTATATCATTACATGCTTATAATATGTCATCGATATAAAGCACCAAAAATATAAATTTACCCCCACTGAACTTGTGATATATGCATTTTTCAACAACATTTGACTCAAAATCGTATGAGACAATAATCTAATGAAATTTGCGATTCCATAGACGGGAAGCTTTCTTTACACCATAGATGGACTTTTTAAGTTTACAAACCATAGACTTTGAATCACCTATTTCAAAATTTTCTGGTTGTGTCATGTATATGGTTTTATCAATATCATCATTGAGAAAAACTGTTTTAACATCCATCTGGAGTAACTCTAAATCAAAATGAGCCACAAGTGCCATTATTATTCTAAAAGAATCTTTCGATGATATTGGAGAGAAAGTTTTTGTATAGTCAATGCCTTCCCTTTGACAATAACCTTTTCCACTAGACATGCTTTATATCTCTCAATGTTTCCTTTAGAATCCCTTTTGGTTTTAAATATCCATTTACAACCAATTGGTTTCACACCTTCAAGCAACTCGACAAGATCCCAAACGTCATTGACCTTCATGGATTCCATCTCATCATTCATGGCATCAATTCACTTTTCACAATTTGCACTTCGTTTGATTTGTTGGAAATTGACAGGGTCATTTTCCATCACCCCTATGTCAAACTCATGCTCTTGAAGAAATATAATATAATCGTATGGAATTGCACTCCTTCTTTCTCTAGTGGATCGCCTAAGTGGCACTTCTTCTTGAGGTCGTTGAGTTTGCTCTTCTTGAGCATCATTTTGATTCTCAGTAGGAGGTGGTATAGGTATATCCACATTGTTGTCTTGAACTATATGAGGCAAAGAAACAAATTCTTCCTCAAAGACAACATCCCTAACTTTATCCCTCCCCTCAAACACAACATCCTCAAGAAATCTAGCATTTCCCGTTTTGAAAAAGGACTTTGATAAAGGATCATAAAAGTTGAAACCCTTTGTCCTTTCAGGATACCCAACAAAGTAGCAACTATCAGTTCTTGAGTCCAGCTTATTTTCATATGGCCTATAAGGCCTTGCCTCAGCTGGACAACCCCAAATATGTAAATGCTCAATACTGAGTTTTTGCTCAATCCATAGTTCATAAGGGGTTTTGTCTACTGCTTTGCTAGGTACTCTATTTAGTATGCAGGTTGCATGCTTAAACGCATCTCCCCAGAGTGATTCTGGTAAAGAAGAATGACTAATCATACTTCTTATCATGTCCTTAAGCGTTTTGTTTCTTCTCTCAGCAACACCATTCATGCGTGGTTGCCCAGGCATTGTGTATTGTGGGACGATTCCGCATTCCTCTAGGAATTTTGCAAAAGGCCCAGGACGTTGTTCACCGGATCTGTCGTACCGACCATAGTATTCACCACCACGATCAGATTTGATAGCTTTAATTGTCTTACCAAGCTATTTTTCAACTTTAACTTTGAGGACCTTAAAAACGTCCAGAGATTGTGACTTTTCATGAATTAAGTATAAGTACCCATATCGAGAATAGTCTTTGTTAGTCCCTTAACAATATAGCAAGAATTACAGAAGGGGGGTTTAATGGAATTCTTGAACCTTTTTCTCGAAATAAAAATGTTCAACTCAAATATAGATATAAATGTTTTGATTAGCACAATGCGGAATAGAAACTTAATTAAATCAAAACATAAGTAATTAAAAATAAGAGTCTTTAAAAACTTTCTGGTGGATTTAAACAATTCCACCAGAGATATATATTATATATCGAGAGGACTCTGTGTGCAAGAATGCTCACAGCTGCTTACAAATTGAACTACTGAGAATACATGGAAATGCTAAGGATTCTGCTTACTAAGATTTCTCTGTTTTTCTTTTGTATCTCAGCTCACTTTTTATTTGCTACGTTCTTGGTTTATATATTACCAAGATTACAAAGTCAAAAAGACCGAATAAATATAAAAACTATCAGTCTTAAGCTTTGCTACTTTTTGTCCTCTTTTACCCAGTCAATGGGCTTCCACAGTAGATTTGTGTACATCTCGACGGCTGTGCTCAGTTTTCATTGTTCAGCTGTTGTTTGAATTCTTTATATGATCATCCGTTGGACTTTATGAGTGTCCGTTAGATATATGATCATCCGTCGACTTTCTGAACATCCGTTGATGGCTTCACTGATTATCCGTCGACTGCTATATTAAACATCCGTTGATAGTCATTTGATCATCCGTCGATGGCTTTGTTAATCATCCGTCGGTAGCTATTTTGGCACTTGACTTCATTTCACTTATGCAGAATTACAAGACAACATTTATATACAGTTAATCAACCTATTCTACATATCTAGTTAAAGTCAACATGACTTATAGACTACTACAGAATCTATACAAAGATGTATACAGAACTGTGCTACAGACTCATTATTACATAAGCTACTCACTCGATGGATAATAAGTTAACATCCGTCGGGACTGTAATGAGTTATCCGTCGGGACTATAATTCTTATCCGTCGAGTGCTACATTATTTTACTAAGTAAAATCTACTTAGATGTTTTGTTTATGAAATCATCAAGTAGACAACATATGCACAACAATCTCCCCCAATTTATGTCTACTGGAATTGTAGCCATAAATTAAGAGATACTTGATGATAACAAAACATCCTAAACATACAGCTTTAAAGATAAGTAGATAGTACTGAAAGTGCTTCAAATAATCAAAATGAACAAAGTTTGGCTCACAGTCATTTCAAGATGCTCCTCTAGCCTGAGCAGATTTTTCTAGTTTCTTGAAGATCTGGATCTTCTTCCAAGCTTCCTGTTGTTTTCATCAATCTGATTTTGGAGCTGCCTGTGGAATTCCAGTTCATCAGATTCTGAGAGATCTAGCTTTTCTTGCATTTCCAAGAGAGTCTCATTGCTAGAGATACTCAAATGGTCTTCTAACCTGAAGAATCTTCTCACACCTTTGTCATCTATGAACTCCATCAGCCAGTAGGGCCTTAGATGCACTCTTCTCCCTGTGTATGGGATGATTAGAGTCTTTGGGAGTGCATCTTTAGCTCTAATACTCCTTAGTTCTTCAATCTTCTTCAATACTAGTCTTCTTGCAGTTACATTGAACCCAAAATTCTTCTTGAAGGATGAATAAACTTTAATCAGTACAGCTTGGCTTTCTTGAAGAATTCTGTGAAGTGGCCACACAATCTCCTTTCCTCCTCTATACTTGAACACTAACCTTTCAGGTAGGTTCCTGTATCCATAAATTCCCCTCACTTCATCTAGTTCATCTAGATAGAGATTTAGATCAGAAAATTCCTTGATGTCACACAAGTATAAGTAGTCTCCCCTGTTGACTTTGGGTTGAGCTTTAACTACTGATTTGGATTTGAGAGGTGACAACTTCACTTTCTTGACTGCCCTTGACTTTATCCTTTTTGGCTTACTAAGGATTGGTAAACTGAAGTCAGGAATTGGTATCTTATCCCACTCTATTGGCTCATCCTTGGGCACAATAGGTTCACCATGAATATTCCTGTAGGGATCCACCACCCTTATATCTTCAAATACCACAGAGGGCTTTGATGCTTGAGTTGTAGCTGGTGTGGGTACCCTAGGAAATTGATCTTCCAATTCTTTGTCAACAATATCCAGTTTCCTTTTTGTTCTTCTAGACAATTCTTTCTTTCTTGGAGATTTCTTCTGTTCTTCAATTTTCTTCTTTGATTCAGCAGCTTCAGATGGTTGAGAGGGAATTTGTTGAGATGAATTCACAGCCTGTAGCTTGGCCAAGATAGCAATATGCTCTTTCTTTTATTTAGTCTTCTTTGCATCTAGAGCAGCTTACTTCTTTTCCTGCTTTAATCTGGCTTTTTCTTCTCTCTTTGCTTGAGCAAATTGTGGATGTCCATCTACCACACAAATTTCCTTTCCATTTCTGAATATCTTAGCAATTCTTCTTTTTGAAGCTGAATCAGCTGGATCTTTATAGAAGACAATTGATCTTGACAGAAGCTTCTTCTCATCAGGCTTGGGTGTCTCATACACAGTGTCCAAGGGGTTTTTTCAAGGATGATTTTGGATAGTTTGCCCTTGGTTTAAGAATTATTTCAGCCTTTGTAGACTTGATGCAGGAAGATTGTCCTCTTTCCAGATAATTCATGCTCATCTCATTCACACTTATTTGCTTGACTTGAGAGTGATGGATGGCTGACTTAACTGGCTCCTTGACAAGTTCAAACTTTTTCTGTATCTCCTCATCAATCTTATCCCAGTTGATCAAACTCAACTTTCCTTTCTCAGCAACTTTCAAATTTGCTGCTGCTGCTTTAATAAGATCTATACCATCTGCAACTGGTGGCTTGGAGACAGTAATTGAAGGTACAATTACTTTGCTGATTTGAACTTGAAGTTTCTCCCCCTCACTTGGTCCTTTCTCCCCCTTACTTGATTCTCTCTCCCCCTTTTTGTTATCATCAAGTTGGGGAGGTAGGCCTTGTGCTTTAGCCAGTTGCATGAGAAGATTTGTCTGAGACTGTTGATTTTGAAGAAGGGTGGCCACTGAATTCTCAATAACTTGAACTCTATCTTCCAGCTTGGCCAGCTTCTTTTCAGAATCTGATTCTCTCCTCAGTCTCAGTAATAGATCCTGCATGGTACCATATGGCATGACTGAATCCAGCTTCTCAGAATTGTAGGTCTTCAAGTCAGCTATATCCTTTTTGAGTTCATCCACACTCAGATTCTGTCTTAATTGCTGTATCTTCATGAGATGTAGAGAGTCTAGGTGAGCTTGAAGAATAGCCTTGGTACCAGCATCTGAAGTTTCCTGAAGGGCCTTTTGAATAACCATAACCTGCTTAACCAAAGATACACCAAATTGTCCTGGTGTAGATTCCTTTGTCCATGCCCATTCAGGTAAATTTGGAACAGAACTTGGGCCTTCATCTCCCCCTAAGTTCATGCTTCCATCCAAAGAACCAGAGTCATCATCATTAGAATTTACTTCGAATTCTTCAGATGGCTCACCAGCTTGATAAGACATCCTATTAACAACAGCTTTATCTCTCTGAAGAAATTCTGAAGTGTGTACTAAGTTCAAAGTCTGTTCTGCCTCCACATTGCCATGAGCAGCCAACAGTTGATAGGCTGACACAGGGTGAGTAAAAGTGTCAACATCCAAGGAAATGTTATCAATTACAGCTTTGTAATGTTGCTGAAATTGTCTTTCCTTTTCAGCATCATCCATAATCATTGACTCACTAGCAATGGCTGGATCCACCCTTATAGCTTCTGTACCTGCTTTTCTCTCATAATCTCTCTTTTGTTGCATCAGGGTCTCACCCTGGCTCCCCACCCTCACACCCTCACCTTCACCTACTAAGGTGGGACTCCTCTCACTCACTTTTACCAATCCTGAATAAATGGATTGCTGATTTTCACTCTTTTCCTCTCCTTTTGCCTGGGAGCAACCCAGCCTCTCACTCAATACACTCTCCTCTCTCAGTCCTAAGAGGGACTGTACAACCACTAAATCTTCTGCACTTGAAATAGTTGAAGTTTGAAGTTGTGCAGAGATACTCGATGGATAAGTGATATCCGTCGAGTGAGTGGTAATGCTATCCGACGGATAACTGCTGTTAGGCTTATCCGTCGGGATACAATCAATACTCGACGGATGAGCAATATCCATCGAGAGAGTAGAAATGAATGAGGTGGGAAGAGAAACTATTGTTGACTCTGTGCTGATTGAAGATATTAGAGGCACAGATGTCATAATAGTATCTGAAAGAATTGGCAAGTGAGCCAACAAATCATCTAAAAGATGATGCTCACTTGCACTAGATTTTGGCTTCCCCAACAGAGTTAAAGAAGGGGAATCAGGAATTGAAGTGTTTATCATATCCACTTCTAGAGAGTTTGTTGGTGAGTATGGTGTTTCAGATGCTTCTATTGTTAGAGATTTTGGCTGTGACTCCACATTTATTGGAGCCACATCACACTGAATTTGAGAGAGTGCAGGGACTGTGTCTTTAGCACCAGTTTGCACTGTGTGTATGCCCTGTGCATCCCCGGAGGTTTTAGATTTCTTCTTTCTTGTGTAAGTTTGGGGTGAGCTTGTGTCCCTAACCCTTTTGGCTTGTGCTCTTGGCTGAGAGCTTTGTTCAATAACTACATCATTTTGGGCGGATGCAGCTAGGAGTGAGCTTTTATCCTTTTTGAGCACTGCAGTTTGTTGGGAAACTGCAGTGTGGCTAGGCTGGGATTCACTCAACCCTCCATCCTTATTCTTGGGGTTTCTTTGATGTTCACCCCTTCCCTCACCCGACTTTCCCTCCTTCACACTCCCCTCTTTTGCTTTTGTGGATTTTTCAACTGGTATCTTTTGAGAGATACCATAGGGGGTTTTTTTTGATTTAGATTTGGAAATTGTAGAGGGTTTGGAGGCTTTGGTAGGCAACTGTTTGGTCATTGGGACAGTTGCTATAGCTACTCCTGAAGTCAAAGAAATAGTGGAGGTTGGAATTGTTGTAGGGATGGATGAACTTACCTCACTTACCTGAGGTGCCTGCATTACAGGAAAATAGAACATTGGCACATCCCTGTGATGGTTGGCTCTGTTCAGATCTGCAATGAGTCTTCTCTTTTGAACCCAACAATCCAGTTTGTTGTTTGGGTTCTCAAGCACAATTTCTTGACATAGATGGTTAGCCAATAACATGAAAAATCTAGCATAATACACATTCTTTCCTCTTTTAGCTAACTCACCTAGTTTAAAACCTAACTCACACAAGACAAGGTCACTGAATATATAAAATTTATCTGTAACTAGCATGTATAGCATATTAAGCATGGAAATATTCACTGAATCAAAATTACTAATTTTTCCAGAGAAAACTTTAGTAACCACATCACACAAGAAACTCCACTCCTTCCTAAGACCCAATCTCCTAATATCACTTAGTTTAGTAGTAGGAAGTGCATAGTGCATGGAATTAAGCATATTGATAATATCAGTGTCATTGTGTGGTGAAGTCACATTATTATCAGGAATTTTGAAACATGCTTTTATTACATCACTATTGATACAGAATTCATTACCTTTGATGGTTAGAGTGATGGTCTTGTCAGCAGAGTTTTAAATAGCAGTGGTCCACATCTCTTCAACAACCTCACAGAAAATTGTGGGTGACTCCAGCATGGCATTATTTAGCTTGTAATTCTTCACAAAGTCCATCATCTTGTGATAGTCCTCTGATTGCTGAATACCCTTATTGACCAAAGCAATGAAGTTATTCTTCTCATAAATGAACCCAGTTTGAGACATAATCTTTACTACATGAGCCATTGTTAGAGAATGAAAGCTTGAAGAGAAGGAGAATATTTGCTTGAGAGAGAATGAAATAAAAGCAGTTAAATTTGAGAATGATAAAAGAAAACAATTGCTATGAAATAAGCTTTTATATTATCTCAAAAATAACTGATAAAAATAATAAAGTAAATTAACCAATAGAAATTGCCTAAAATAGCCGTTTTAAAATAAAACTGTAAAAATTCCACCCATTATCCGTCATGTAATGCTTACAAACTGTAAGTATACTCGATGGATAATGTTCAGGGAATTGACGGCTGAGATTTAGACAATTCGACGGATGAGGATAAACTGATATCCGTCGAGACATAAAGTATTCCAGAAAAATAATTGACTTTTATTAGCAATTAGTGAATCGACGGATGACTAAACTCGATGGATAAGGGTCATCCGTCGAGATGCAAATTTTGACTTAGCCAAAATTTCTTCCAAGATTTAAAGATCAACTAAATTCCTGGCTCCATTACAACTTGCAAAATAACTCAGATAAATTTAAGAGTAATTAAGCATACCTAACTCACTTACCAACCTTGAAAATGTGGATTCATCCAGTGGCTTGGTAAAGATATCTGCAAGTTGCTTCTCACTTGGAACAAAATGTAATTCCACAGTACCTTTCATTACATGTTCCCTTATGAAATGGTACTTGATGTCTATATGCTTTGTCCTTGAATGTTGCACTGGATTTTCAGTGATGGAAATTGCACTTGTGTTATCACAGAAAATAGGAATCCTTTCAACTTGCAAACCATAGTCTAACAATTGATTTTTCATCCATAAAATCTGTGCACAGCAACTGCCAGCAGCAATATATTCAGCTTCAGCTGTAGAGGTAGAAACTGAATTTTGCTTTTTACTGAACCAGGACACAAGCTTGTTTCCTAGAAATTGACAGGTTCCTGTTGTGCTCTTTCTATCAATTCTACAACCTGCATAATCTGCATCTGAATAGCCAGTTAGATCAAAACCAGAATCTCTAGGGTACCAAATGCCAAGTTTTGGTGTTCCCTTGAGATATCTGAAAATTCTCTTAATAGCTATCAAGTGAGATTCTCTAGGATCAGCCTGAAATCTAGCACATAAACATGTAGCAAACATTATATCTGGTCTACTAGCTGTTAAGTACAGAAGTGAGCCAACCATGCCTCTATAACTTGAAATATCCACAGACTTTTCAGTATTGGTTAGTTCAAGCTTAGTTGCAGTGGCCATGGGAGTTTTTGCAGATGTGCAATCCATTAGATCAAACTTCTTTAAAAGATCAAAAATATATTTAGTTTGACTAATGAATATTCCATCACTAACTTGCTTAACTTGCAAACCAAGAAGGTAAATTAGTTATCCCATCATGCTCATTTCAAACTTACTTTGCATAAATTTGACAAACTTTTTACAAAGTTTCTCATCTGTAGAGCGAAAGATAATATCATCTACATAAATTTGAACAAGTATACTAGAGCCATTAACATTTCTGAAAAATAAAGTTTTATCTACTGTACCTCTTGTGAAATGATTTTCCAAAAGAAACTTTGATAAAGTGTCATACCAGGCTTTAGGTGCTTATTTCAGTCCATAAAGTGCTTTCAGAAGATAATAGATATATTCTGGAAAATTTGGATTTTCAAAACCGGGAGGTTGACTAACATACATTCTTCTTCCAAATCTCCATTTAGAAAGGCACTTTTGACATCCATTTGATAGACCTTGAAATTGGCATGGGCTGCATAGGCTAAGAAGATTCTGATGGCTTCAAGTCTTGCAACAGGAGCAAAAGTTTCATCAAAATCTATTCCTTCTTGCTGACAATAACCCTTAGCAACCAATCTAGCTTTATTCCTGATTACTATGCCATTTTCATCCATCTTGTTTCTGAATACCCACTTGGTGTCTATTGGATTCTTTCCTTTAGGCTTGGGTACAAGCTTCCATACATTATTTCTTTCAAATTGGTTTAGCTCCTCCTGCATAGCTAAAATCCAATCAGGATCCAACAAAGCTTCTTCTACCTTCTTTGGTTCTTCCTTTGACAGAAAGCTGCTGTATAGACATTCTTCCTGAGTTGCTCTTCTTGTTTGAACTCTAGAAGAAACATCACCAATGATAAGCTCAAAAGGGTGATCTTTTGTCCATTTCCTTTGTTGAGGTAGATTAGCTCTAGATGAAGAGACCTCATGATTGTCTTGATGTGTGATTGAGTTTTGATTACTGGAAACTCCCCCTGAGTTTGTGGATCTTTGATTTGAGAAAGGAGAATTTTCTATAGGTGATCTGTCTTGACCTCCTGCTCCTTTTGATAACCCAATGGATGGTGAATTTTGAGTATCGACGGATGAGGCAGGTTGTCTTCCGACGGATAACACAGATTGCCTTCCGACGGATGAAGCATTATGCAACTCGACGGATGTTGAGTTTCATGCTTCATTGGTGGTAGATTTGTCGGCATTATCTTTAGACACTGTTTCTTGATCACTCTCATCATCACTGTCATCACTAACCATCTCCACATTGTCGAATTTGAGGCTCTCATGGTAATCTCCATCTTTTAGTCCTTCAATCTTTTTATCATCAAACACAACATGTATAGATTCCACAACAATGTTGGTTCTTAGATTGTAGACTCTATATGCTTTAGCATGCTTGGTGTAAACATGTTATTCCAGTAAGGCATGCTAAATGGCATTTGAGGCATACTGTATACAGCATAATATGGATTAGGTACAAATGGCATATTAGCAAACTGTGCATTCATGTTCTGTGTAGGCATAACATTAACAGGCACGGGAGGCATGACATTCATGTTAGGAAATTGAGACTGAACAGACATGGGAGTAGGCATGGCAGATTTGCAATTAACAGACAAATGATTTACAGTACCACACTTTACACAGATTTTTCTAGGAGCATATTTATCAGCTGTGTAGTTATTGTGTTTGTTAATCCCTACTTTACCATTCCTGTTGTTTTTCCTTTTAGTCTCTGTTTTTATCTCAATTTTCTCAAGTTTGTCACTTAACTGTTTGACAGTCATGTGACCAACATTAGCCCTTTTTCCTTTCTTAACTTGACTCTCCTGAAACAAAGTTCTTGGAAACAGACCCGTACTTCTCATTCAGCTTGATTAGTTTGGCTTTGCTAATGGGCTTGCTCACAGCCGACAGATGAGGATTTTCATCTTTCGACGGATAACACTTTTTGTTATCCGGCGGATAGTCCTCATCATCCGTCGATTCTACATCTGTCAGCAAACCATCTACCAAATTAAGTTCTAGTTTCTCTTTACTCTTTTTCCAGGCTTCATCACAAAAAGACTCAATTCCTTGAACTTTAGTGATTTGAGCATGGACATCCCTGGATGTTTTCCATGCTTTAATCACCTCTTGTTCACGCTCGAACTGCTTCTTTAAAATCTTTTCCTTTTTCAAGGACTCAGTTAATTCCTCCTTGGCAATCTTACACTCAATTCTTAGTTTCTCAAAATCAACAAACTGAGATTAAAGCACATTATTCCTCTCACTTAAAAATAAGTTGTTTTCTTTGATTTTAGTATTTTATTTAGTAAGAGACTTAAGTGTAACACGCAAATAATATAATTCTGTAGACATGTCATTTATGGCATCATTACACTCAGCTTTAGATAAATGTGCAAGGTTTGTAGTAATTACCTGATTGCTTGAGGAACTTGTCTCTGTTTCATCATAATTGGCCATTAGGGCTAGATTGACATAGCTGACATCTTCATCTTCATCCAAACCATCTGCTGCCCAGTCATTCTCTTGTGTAATAAAAGCCCTTTCCTTTTGTTTGAGTAGATCAAAGTATTTTTGCTTATAATCCACAGACTCAAACCTTTTCTTCCTGGAATCTGACTTTCTACACTCATTTGCAAAATGCCCTGCCAAGCCACATTTGAAACATTTGAATTTTGACTTATCCACCATGTTTCTATTTGGCTTGGCTGCTCCAAAGTTCTTCTTAAACTTGAGCTTGGCAAATCTCCTGGTGAGAAATGCTAGGTGCTCATCATTGTCCTCCATGTCATCTTGGCTCAATGAATCTTCACTTTCTACTGCAAGCCCCTTGCCCTTGTTCTCACAGACCTTAGAAGTTGACTCAACAGCTTCCATATTCACTTTCTTCTCCTTTTCCAAATCAGCAACTAGTGCAATGGATCCTTCTTTCTTCTTTCCTCTCTCCATCCTTTCATCCTGTTCTATCTCAAGCTCATAGGTCTTCAGGATGCCATACAGTCTCTCCAAAGTAAACTCTTTGTAATCTTGTGAGTTTCTTAATAAGACTATCATTGGTTTCCATTCCTTTGGAAGAGATCTAAGGAATTTCAAATTAGAGTCTTTGGTCTGGTAGACACTTCCATGCAACTTAAGAGCATTTAGTAGAAATCTACTAAAAATGTCAGTGAGTGACTCACATTCCTCATTGTGAAAATGCTCATATTGCTGAATCAAGAGCTGCATCTTATTTTCTCTAACTTGTTCAGTGCCATCACAGATTATCTGTATAGTATCCCAGACTTTCTTGGTTGATTTGCAGTTGATAATGTTGTCAAAAATGTCTGCATCAACTCTATTGAACATAATGTTCATGGCCTTTTTATCCTTCCTGACTTGTTCAATGTCAGGATCAGACCATTCGTGCCTTGGCTTGGGAACTGATGGCTCGTTTCCTGTTGCAGCTCTTATTGGAACATGAGGGCCTCTTTCTATGCAGTCCACATAGGCCTCATCTTGAGAAAGAATATGAAGATGCATCTTTACCTTTCAATGATGGTAATTATCTTTATCTAGGAAAGGAATCTTGACTCCAACGTCTTTCTTGTTCATCTTGCTGAATTATTTTGATCATTAAACTCTTTGTAGATTAAGAGCTTGCTCTGATACCAATTGTTAGTCCCTTTACAATATAGCAAGAATTACAGAAGGGGGGTTGAATGAAATTCTTGAACCTTTTTCTCGAAATAAAAATGTTCAACTCGAATATAGATATAAATGTTTTGATTAGCACAATGCGGAATAGAAACTTAATTAAATCAAAACATAAGTAATTAAAACAAGAGTCTTTAAAAACTTTCTGGTGGATTTAAACAATTCCACCAGAGAGGACTCTGTGTGCAAGAATGCGCACAGTTGCTTACAAATTAAACTACTGAGAATACAGGGAAATGCTAAGGATTCTGCTTATTAAGATTTCTCTGTTTTTCTTTTGTATCTCAGCTCACTTTTTATTTGCTACGTTCTTGGTTTATATATTACCAAGATTACAAAGTCAAAAAGACCGAATAAATATAAAAACTATCAATCTTAAGCTTTGCTACTTTTTGTCCTCTTTTACCCAGTCAATGGGCTTCCACAGTAGATTTGTGTACATCTCGACGGCTGTGCTCAGTTTTCACTGTTCAACTGCTATTTGAATTCTTTATATGATCATCCGTTGGACTTTATGAGTATCCGTTAGATATATGATCACCCGGCGACTTTCTGAACATCCGTTGATGGCTTCACTGATTATCCGTTGACTGCTATATTAAACATCCGTTGATAGTCATTTGATCATCCGTCGATGGCTTTGTTAATCATCCGTCGATAGCTATTTTGGCACTTGACTTCATTTTACTTATGCAGAATTACAAGACATCATTTATATACAGTTAATCAACCTATCTGCATATCTAGTTAAAGTCAACATGACTTATAGACTACTACAGAATCTATACAAAGATGTATACAGAACTGTGCTACAGACTCATTATTACATAAGCTACTCACTCGATGGATAATAAGTTAACATCCGTCGGGACTGTAATGAGTTATCCGTCGGGACTATATATCTTATCCGTCGAGTGCTATATTATTTCACTAAGTAAAATCTACTTAGATTTTTTGTTTATGAAATCATCAAGTACACAATATATGCACAACAATCTTCTATGAAAGTGATAAAATACTGTTGGCTATTCCAAGAAGCCGTATGGAATGGACCACATATATCAGTATGTATCAGATGTAAGACACCAGTAATCCTGTTGGCACTAAACTTCCTTTTGTTTGTCTGTTTTCCGTTAATACACTCAACACATACATTAAGATCTAAATAATCAAGTGATTCAAGCATTCCAAATGACACAAACCTCTGTAGTCTCTCTTTTGAGATATGACCTAAACGCTTATGCCACAACATAGCGGAATTCTCCTTAGATAATTTTCTTTTCGTACCTCTTGATGTTATTTGCAAGGTTTCATTAGATGACGCAATTGTATTCAGCATATATAAATTATCAATCAAGGAAACAGTCGTAACAAGAGAAGAATTAAGAAAAAAACTGAATTTATTATCTCCAAATGAACAAGAGTAACCATATTTGTCCAAAACAGAAATAGAAACCAAATTCCGCCTAAAAGACGGTACTACATAAGTCTCTCTTAGTTCAACAAAATGACCAGTTTCAAAAGATAATCTAAAAGTGCCAATGGCTTCAACCGCAACTGCATTTCCATCACCCACATAGATGAATCTTTCAGCATCACTTGGTTTCCGGCTCCAAATGCAACCCTGCATAGAAACACTTGTGTGAGTAGTAGCACCAGAATCTACCCACCAAGTATTACTAGGTACAGAAGTTAAATTAACTTCAGAAGTGAAAAGTCTACCTTTCTTTATGCGCCATGCAACAAACTTGGGACATTCCTTTTTCACGTGCCCATATTTCTTACAAAAGAAGCATGTAACAGCTTGATCCTGAGTCTTTTGTTTCTTAGGCTGTGACTTTCCCACTGCAGTATCTTTATCTTTAGCCCTCTTTCGGTAGTTAACCTTTGAGGTAGTTGCAACGTGAGCACTTTCAGTCTTTTCACGCTTCAATCTATCTTCCTCTTGCACACAGTGTGAAATGAGCTCATTAAGAGTCCATTTATTCTTCTGAGTATTATAACTCACTATAAACTATCTGTATTGTGCAGGAAGAGAGATAAGTACTAAATACACAAGCAAATAATCAGATAGATCAAGCTTCAGTGCCTTAAGTTTTGAAGCGATGTTAGACTTTCTCCATAATGTACTCTCGAATATTTCCTTTTGCTTTATACCTCATCTGGACAAGATCAGCTAAAAGCTTACTTGTTTCAGCCTTTTCATTTTTCGCAAAATGCTTTTCAAGCTTATTAGGAAATCTTTCACAGATACCTCATCGGAGTCATTAAACATACCGCCCCTGAATGCCTCAGGAATGCTGTGCTTTATCATCAGTTGACTTAAGCGATTAGAACGCTCCCACTTCTCAAAGTTCAATTTTTCTGTAGCAGAACTTTCATATATAATAGAAACAGGTTGTTCTTTCCTTATAGCATAGTCTAAATCCATGCAGCCGAGAACTAGCAAAACGTTCTCTTTCCAGCTTTTAAAGTTTATGACGTTAAGCACATGAATGAAGTTCATATTGGAAGTTATATTAGCAACAGATGCATTAACTAGCAATTAGGAACAAGAAAAACATAAGCTCGCATAAAATTGAAATCCATGTCTGTAATAACCCCAATTTTTTGAGAAATTTTGAAACCCTTATGAATAGTGTTTTTGCTGAACGAGAAAACTTTTCATGCCACGCTATGTAGGGGTTCTGATATTGATCTTATGGGATATTATTAGTACTCTATGAAGTATATAAGTGTATGTAAAGATCGTCAGAATCCAATTCCGAACACTTTGGTTTTTCCCGGAAATCCACAAGATACGGAGAGAATTGAGTATAAGGTAACAGGATAAAAAGGATTTAAATAAAAGGATTATAGGAGAGGATCATAAAAGGGATATAATATATTGAGAAAGGTTAAGGGAACCTAAGTAATAAGATCCCGGGTATGATCCCTCAAACGATAAACGAAAACGAAAGTTAAGCGAACCGTATAACAGATCAGCGGTCATTAGGCAAACGATTAGGAAGTTAATCAAAGGGATTAGTGGGAATGATGTCATCCAACCAATAGAAAGAGGACAAGGAAGGGAGAATGACATCATGAGGATGACATAGGCATGACAAGGAAGGAAGGAGATGTGGTGACTTTTTAACCACACAAAAACCAAGGGCAACTAGGTAATTCACTAAAGCAAACAACAAAAATCAACCAACCAAGCAAATCATTTCATTTCACCAAGCAAAACACAAAAATATCTCTTCTTCTTCTTCAAGCTCTCGGGTTTTTTCTTAAAAAATGGAAGTCCAAGCTCCTCCACTTACTATTTAGCAAGGTAATTATCTAAGCTTCCCCATGGATAGTTACATACTTCCTATAAGTTTAAGCTCCTAATTCCAAGCCAATCTTTTTCTATAAATCATGAAAGAAGATGGTGAATAGTGTTTTCAAGAACTAAAATTTGTGTTCTTGAAGTTTTGTTTAGATTAAGCTTGGATAAGGGCTTTAAAGGTGATTCCAAGCCATTCTCTTGATTCTCCACTCTCCAAGGAAGGTATAAACTACAAACCCTAGCTTTAGTTTTGAGTAATTAGTATTGAATGTGTTTGATATAGCATATGTGAAGCATGATGCTTGATTGGTTGAAGTTTGGTTGAGTTTGTAGAGATTAGTTGGTTTTGTTGCATTGTTGGAGTTGTAAATCTTGGTAATTAGTTAAAGAACCTAAGTAAAGCTTTTAGTTCATGTGAGGAATAAGTATAAATGGTTAATGTGGATTTGTTGGGGCTGTTATGATGTGGTTTGGAGGGATATTGGTTGTATGATTGATTTGGGGTTGATTTGTGGTTGGTATTGAATGGTTTAAAATTGGGAAAACGCGTAAACATAGCCGTCGTAACGTCCGATTTTCTTTGGACTGTTTTTGTGCATAGCATTAGGACCCGAGAACCCCCTGCTAGATTATGACCACTGCCATGTTTAGATAGCTCATGTTACGAGCTTCGTTTTGATATGTAGATCGTTCGATTCCGATGCACGGTTTAGGAGAAACGACCGTTTCAAGTAACGGCGTTTCGCGAACGAAACTTTCTCCCTCGCCTTACTTTAAAACATAGGTTAAAGACCAAAAAGGGTTAATTAATGTATGAAACATTTATGGTAAGTGTGTTAGGCAGTTGGTAAGACACTCGCGAAGGAATCGCTTTAAAACTCGTAAAGGTTAAATTATTAAAAATGGTGGAGCCGAGGGTACCCGAGTGACTTAAGCAAAACAGTGAGCGCAAATCAAGCGTTAGAGTCTAAGTTAGTTAAAGTATAGATTTACAAGTGATTTTGGTTTAATTCCAACTTACTTGTTGTTTATAGGTTACCAGACTCGTCCCGAGCCATTCGTAACCCCAGTCGCTCAGGCAAGTTTTCTACCCGTTATACTGTTGTTGTGATGTAAATATATGTATATGCATTATCTTGTGATATTGCATGATTGTTATTAGCAAATTTTGCGATATATTGGAGCATGCTAATAAGGTATATATGCATGTCTGTTTCGTAATCTGGTTATCTATCTGTTGATTTCAATGCTTATAGTTGCAGAATACCTATGCTAGAAATAAGCAAGTAGTTGCGTATACCCTTAGTATAGGGGATAAAAGGTGAACATATTTCTAAACCGGGAGTCGATGTTTCCGAGTATATATATATATATATATATATATATATATATATATATATTTATATATATATATGGATATAGTTTTTAAAACTATTAATCGAATAAGGTTTATTCGATAACTTTAACTTTATTTTATTATTGAATATTATTTCGAATATTATTCGAAGGCGTATGACTCCTTTACATTATTTATTGAATATTATTTGAATATTCATTTGAGAATGTATGACTCCTTTATTTTATTTAATGAATATTATTTATAATATTCATTCGAGGTATTATGACTCAGCTTATTTTATTTATTGAATATTATTTGAATATTCATTTGAGGATCTATGACTCCGATTGTTTGCTGAGATATATTCTTTATTTTATTAAAGAATAAGGTGTCGATAATCAAACTTATTTTTGATTATTCAAATAAAGATATTACTTTCGTATAAGTATATCTTTGATTATTTGCTATTCATTTCAAGTATAAGTTTTAATACTTCTACTTCAATTATTTAATAAAGATTATTTTTTATGGGAATATTATTTAAATAATAATATTCAGACATTTTCTAAATATTCTGGGGACTGATTTAGTTCATTAAATCAGTTTTACTCCAAACACTCTTTAAAGTGTTTTCGAGTCTTTAAAATGATTTTCAAAAGTTAGAGCGGATCCCAAAACTATTTTTATATTTAAGATCTTCCTTTTAAAAAGGGGATTTAAATACTCGCTCAAAACCTGAGGGATCCGGCTCTGTGGTGTGTTTTATATTCGCAACAAGGTTGCTGTTTTGATAAATGAATTGATTACTTACCCAACACTCGGGAAGTAAAATTCTTGGAACAAGTTAATCCATTAACAGGCATCGCCTGGGAAATATCGGTGAGTTCTCCTTTCCAAATAGATACGACTTCTTGGTGGAGCCGTATCAACAAGTTTCTACTTGGGGAAAGTGGGGACAAGCTTTACGTTTCAGAGTCATGGATTTCATCTGAACTAGGAGTGGCGTAAGTGGCCGAGTAGCGCCGGCCCAGCCTTATTATATTGGCCCAAATGGCCTGGAAGTTCCGCTAAGGCGGTCCATTCCTTAGGAGTTCAGTGTTCGGTTGACAAGTAAATCCGACAGGTTCTCCTCTACATGTAGAAAATGGTGGGGTTGTACTACTACGACTGATCATCGTAAGTGGTCTTCCTGGCGCGGTAAACTCCCGTAATGAGTTCATCATCTAATTGGATATTTCTGCAACACTACCCAAAGCACTTCGATAGAAAGGCTACGGTTGGGCGATTGTTGAGTGTTGGCAGGGTCAAGTTTTCAAAATAATGTTTGCATCAAATGAAGTATCTCGTAACTTCATTTTATTTTGATGATATTTTAAAGATTTAATCTATTCAAATCTGGTCTTGTAGTCTCATCTACGTGATGAACTTTTGAAACTAATTATAACTTGAACGGTGGTAGTTCAAGTAGTATTTGGAAAAGATATAAGTATATTGGAGTATCTTGTAACTTCATCTTTTAAACTTATATCTAGTAAATGATTATCTTATGCATGACAAAGATTTTCAGAAAAAAACGTTGAGACAAGGTTAGATATATGAGATCACCTTGCAACAATATTTTTATACAGTTATAAACTGGAACTCTGTGTATATTATGTATGGAAGAGGACTTCCAAGATTTTGAAAAGTATATATGTATATATACTGAATATTTTGCGACTTCATCGCATTAAGATATCAACTTGGTTCATTTCTTTTGACCAAGACTTTCATGAGTATTATGAGTAGGCTCATATATTGTAAATCATTATACATATTATTTTGGTGGGCTTGCTGCTCACCCTTGCTTTATTTCTTCATCACACAACAACAGTTAGGAAAGATGGCCAGACTCCAGCAGACCCAGCGCAAGCACGTGGGAAGCGTCCTGTGTCTTCCCGTTGATGTTGTAGCTGCTATAGCTGCAGAGGTAGATCTATTGTAGATCAGACCATCTACTTTTGAGAATCAATTATGTATAACTATAACTTGTGGCAGATAATGGCAATTAACTGTAAATTTATCAAGTAATCATTTTGGGTTGTAATAACTTTTAAATTGTGGATTCAAAGACTTGTACTTATTTAAATTTCATCTCTGAGACTATAACGGGTTGTGGTGTGTGTTAGTGTGGGGTCACAGCATAAGGTTATTTATTAATTAAGTGAAGTGATATTGTGGAAAGAAAGACCGTGACGACCCGGATCCCCGACCCCGGATCTGGGGGTGTTACAGAAATGGTATCAGAGCTAAGCGTTATAAACCTCAGAGATGATGGGACGTTAAGATAATAAGTTCACTAAGATAATAAGAACTCTTGCCAAGTTCATAGTCGGACTACCTAACGTAGTACTGACAGTTAAAACCCTTATGGGAACCCTTATAAATGTAGCGATAGGAGCGTAGTTCGTTATCGTATATGGTAGCGGGACTCCGAACCCTGAGGTTGAGGAGCAACATCGCGAGGATATTTTATTACTAATTGGAGATCGGATTTTGGATCCGATAGAGTGTCCTAATGCAGGACCGGGTGATGTTGATATTGAGGATTTAGCGGTTGAGGATGTTGTCCTAGAAGGGATAGTTGTTGAGGAGGATCCCATGGAGGATCCTGACAGGATTGGATAAAGGACCACTGATGAATTGATGACCATGGTTTGGTCGACTACCAGAGGTAGGATTGGCCGGTCACTACCGGAGGTTCGTTCAAGTTGTAAAGATAGTAGCCCCTTTAACGCGGCTTACTCGTAAGACTTGAGATGTTCGAATGGACAGAGAAATGTGAGAACTGCTTTCAAGAACTGAAGCAGAGGTTGGTGATGGCCCCTATGTTGGCGTTGCCGGATGGAAAAAGGAGATTTTGTGATTTGTAAGTGACGCTTCGCATAAGGAATTAGGGTGCTTCTTAGCACAGTAAGATAATCGCGTCTGCGTCAAGACAATTAAGGTAATATGAAATTCGATATCCCCGCCCATGAGCTTAGGCTCGTGGCAATAGTTTTACCCTAAAGATTGGAGGCACTACTTGTATGGAGAGAAGTGCGAGAATTACCTAAGCCATAAGTGCTCTAGTACATTCTTACGTAGAAAGAGCTCAACATACGCCAGAGGAGGCGGTTGGAGCTAATCAAGAATTATGATTGGGAGATTCTTTATCATTCGGGGAAAGCCAATATGGTGGCTGATGCCCTTAGTAAAAAAGAGAGACTCAAGATGATAATGTCTTTTGGAGAGTTTATAAGAGATTTTGAGAAAATGGAAATAGTAGTGAAGGTAACCGGAGCCGGTACCGAAAAAGCTGTTTGAGATTGCAATACAGCCCGAATTATTGGAAAAGATCATATTGTGCCAGAAAAAGTTATGAATGAAGGCAGAGAGCCAACAATTAGATAAAAGATTAATATCGAGAAAGATGGTAAGGGAATAATGAGGTATTCCTATAGAATTTGGGTTCCGAAAGTTCAAGAGTGTAAGGATGAGAACTTAGATGAGAGCCATAGTTGAGGAATAAGATTTAGAGCAAACCCTGAACGCGATAGTCAGGGAGGTCGCCATCAAGATAGAAGGAACCCATGACATAATGGAGTGGAAAATGAGGATTTTAAATTAAAAGATGACCCCAATTATGGGGAGTAGGATGAAACATTTTATAATAAGGAAACAGAAAGTCTAGTAAGGAAAGGAGACCCGAGACGGTACTCCTATACGGCAATTCATGGACCTGTCTAGACAGAACTTAGACTATTATCCCCAACCACCACTCTGAGGAGACAGTGCGGTGGGAAATTCTTTCATGACCTTTAAGTCGCTAAGCTCTCAGAGTTCCAAGGAACAAGCTGACCCAGTCGAGGCAAGAGCCTGGCTAAAGGAAATAGATGAATCATTTGAGATTCTAAATGATTGACGAACCACAAAAGACTGTTTTGTCACTTACCCTCCCAAGAGAGAGACCACCCGCTGGTGAAAGGCCAAGGAAGGCACGGAGCAAGAGATTATAATAAACTGATTAAAGTTCAGCCAATTGTTTTCGGGATCGTAATTCCCAAGGTTATGGAATAGTGTAAAAGCTTTAGAGCCACAACAAAGGCAGACGAGTATGATGAATTATGAATCTAAGTTGTAAAAGTTATCAAGATTCGTTCTGAAGACACGAATCCAGAATGACGGGATGTTTGAAATCAATGCTTAAGTTGTGTTGGTTCATGAAATAATGATAAGAGAAAGGAAAAAAAAAAAAAACTGAAGTGGAAAGGAATATAAAGGCAATAGAGTTTGAGGAATGATAAAGGAATTGGGTATGAGGAAACCCTAAAGACTCGTAGCAATAGAAATAGAAAAGTATGTAATCGTCAGGATGAGGGTGATTCTCCATGAGTTAAAATTGTTGGTTGAAGGCATAAGAGATACATATATTTTATCCCCTGTAAGTTGGGAGGATTCGAGGAAACCTTGAGGTAATTCGAAGGATAAATAATGAGACGCGGATAGACTGAGGAGACAAGGAAGTAAGAAATTAGGAAAATTAGATGAAGGAAGTGACCTTCAGGAATGTGAAATGTAAGACCGGTGGCTCGATACCCAGAAAGGGAGATTCCAGGTATGAGAGATATCCCAACATTGAGATGACTGTTGGGATAAACAACAAAAGTAAATAAGGAATTATTAAGAAGAAGTTCACGTTTTGAACACGACCAATATCTTCCAGAACATCCTTGTTATCATTACCAAATTAGGCAAGAAAAGCGGATAACCGTTGTTATCTTTTGGAGGCCATATTGATTGACCTCATTTTGAATACAAATGTTATTGTGAAATTAGGCATATACTATTGAGGTGGGAATGATTGAATAAGACACCCTTATCAGGGATATATGACTTGATTTATCCATGGAAGGATGCAGGTACCTTTTAAAGATGGAATTAAGGATAGAACATCGGTAACTTAAAATGAATCCTTGGGGAATGCATAAAGGTTGGCATTTCACCCTTAATAGGGACAGTATGAGTTTTGACAGTATGATTGGGAAAGGGTTAAGGTAGCAACAACCTTTAAGAATCAGTGGAGAAATTTTTCAGAAGTATATAGACAATGGTTCTAGTATTAGTAAATGGTATTTTGATATGCCCTGTATCTAGGGAATACAGGAGGAACGATTGAAGGATAACCTTAGAGGTTTTACAAGGAGAAAGGTAATATTCAAAATTCTCAAGAATAGAAATGTTGAAAAAGGAAATATGACGTAATTATAATGATGCCAAGTAGGGCACGTGTTAAACCACGAGAAAGTATGGATCGAACCAGTAAAGGTCGAAATTATTCAGGGCAATTAAGACTTAAGATAAAAGATGTTCTAAGTATGATTGAGAGTCAGTCGTGACAGTGATTAACCTCTAAAGACTGAGGCAATAACTTATGGAAAAATGGTGATATATTTTTTTTTTATTTACTCATCAGATTTTAAGGAAAACATCTTCACATAAGCTGTGATTGAAATAAGGTGGAAAAATTTATTTGGAGGGGGTTAAAATGACATTGACTGTAAGGAACTATTACTATCAGGAAAGGCCAAAGAGGTGGTCGACACTTTAACGGTAAAAGGATAATTATAGGCGCTTGTGCCAAAGGATACAGTGATGATGGTTAAAAGCTGAAGGTTGTATTATGGTTTGGAAGATTGACATTCCTTCTGATGACTGTGCAATACCCAGCCGTAATAGTAGTTGGTAAAGGTTTAATTCGTGTAATCGCCATGAGCGGGCTATCTATCTTAGAAGGTCCTATCTTGAGATAAGCCAGGACCATGTTTCAAAAAGGACTAGACGAACCTTTGAGTTAAGTCTTCTATTTAAGGCATATGATTAAGAATGGTATTAACCTGCTATCGTTGCTTTGATTGAAACTCTTCTGCACTTTTATTTGCTTCATGTCATGTATGTATGTCAGGATCAGGAGTGTTCTTCATGAATCATGAATGGTGATTATGTTACCTCCTTAGAAGGATTAGATACGACATGTATGGACTCCGTATGGTTAGCTATTAAGACTTCATGGAAAATGAATGACTACAGTAGGTAAGTGGTGGACCATAGTAAGGCAGCAATGATTCTGCGAGTAATGAGCTGATTACAACCGTGGGAGTTGTATTGGAATGGGTGTTGAGATTGAGTACCACTAATCGGGTCGTGGTAGTGTATAAGTTATCATTGATAGACTAATTAAGTAGAGTATCTACCTAGCGAATTATTATTCTTTCTTATCAATAGAGAGTCGTATTATTATACGAGGAAGGTTGCGGTGCAAGCATAGAATTCAAGTAACGATGATGTCTAGAATGAGATCCCAGATTCGATTTTCGATGTCGAGGGAGTTTCAAAGGTAATTGTGTATAAGCTCGAGGAAGAGCATGGGTCCATAGAATGATGGACGGGATAGCGAAAATATTTAGGCACGTGAAATACGAGGCTATAATGCTCGATGCTGATATAAATACGTATATGTTTTGTTCTCCTATGACAAACCTCTATAGTTCAGAGGTAGATTCCAAGCCAGATATTTTGTGGCAGTATATATTTTTTTTTCATATATACAATTCTCTTCAGTTCGTTTTTTTCTCTTCTTTTCATTTCATGTAAGCTGAGAAGAACAACCCTTCCAGAAGGGGAGGTATTGCCGAATGACTATCTATCTTTGTGATAGAAGCCTAGTAGGATACCACATGTTGTTTAATTGCTTGTCAAGTACTAAAGGCTGGCCACCTTCTGTACTAACTATGCGATATAACAAGTGTTCATGATCATAGTGATCTCTCAACAAATTCCTTTACTTCTATTTGATTGATCAAATTTTGGAAAATAGAAATAACTGAAAAAGGAGTAATAAAGTGGTGGTAGTATGCGGAATGGAAACACATTCGTGATACTAAGGTTGACGTGGTTATTAAAAAGTTATAGAACGCTAGCGAGCAAAAGTATAACTAGTATAATATTAGGAACGGAAGGTAGTAGCGACTACGAACTGGAAAAGAATGGGTATTGAGAAGCAAAAGTTCTAATGTTAAACGCTATAATGAGAGTCTGTGCAATAGACTTGAAAGAATTTGGAATGATCACTTAACGCGGATTTAGTTATATCACGACAATAGATCATATGTCATTATCGAGGTGTCACCTTATGAGATCCTTGAGGGAAGATAATGTCGATCTCCCTTATGTTAGGATGAAGTTGTAGAGCGCAAGATGCTCGGACCCGCAGTAGTCCAAAGGACCAAGGATATGATAGATCTAATCAGAGGACGGCTGGTAGTAGCCCAAGATGGTCATGATAAGTATGTTGATTTGACACGAGAGGATAAAGAGTATGAAATAGGGGACCTAGTAATGTTATAGGTATCCCTTGGAAAGGATTGATGAGGTTCGGAAAGAAAGGAAAGCTAAGTCTACAATTTGTTGGACCCTTGGATATATTAAGACGTTTGGGAAGTTAGCATATGAGCTAGCCCTAACCCAGAACATGTAGCTAGTCATAACGTGTTTCACGTATCAATGTTAAGGAAGTGTAATTCAGATGCCAGATAAATAGGGGCATATGAGCGCATAGATATGCAACCCGACGTAACCTATATGGAGCAACCAGGAAGGGTTATAGAGTGAAAAGGAACGAGTGCTTAGGAGAAGGGTTATCAAACTAGTAAGAGTTTGATGGTAGAACCACAATGTGGGAAAATTGACTTGAGAGTTAGAAAGTGCAATACTAAGAAAGTATCCCTATTTATTTCTATCCGATTCCGGGACGGAATCCTTTTAAGGAGGGGAGACTGTAATAACCCCAATTTTTTGAGAAATTTTGAAACCCTTATGAATAGTGTTTTTGCTGAACGAGAAAACTTTTCATGCCACGCTATGTAGGGGTTCTGATATTGATCTTATGGGATATTATTAGTACTCTATGAAGTATATAAGTGTATGTAAAGATCGTCAGAATCCAATTCCGAACACTTTGGTTTTTCCCGGAAATCCACAAGATACGGAGAGAATTGAGTATAAGGTAACAGGATAAAAAGGATTTAAATAAAAGGATTATAGGAGAGGATCATAAAAGGGATATAATATATTGAGAAAGGTTAAGGGAACCTAAGTAATAAGATCCCGGGTATGATCCCTCAAACGATAAACGAAAACGAAAGTTAAGCGAACCGTATAACAGAACAGCGGTCATTAGGCAAACGATTAGGAAGTTAATCAAAGGGATTAGTGGGAATGATGTCATCCAACCAATAGAAAGAGGACAAGGAAGGGAGAATGACATCATGAGGATGACATAGGCATGACAAGGAAGGAAGGAGATGTGGTGACTTTTTAACCACACAAAAACCAAGGGCAACTAGGTAATTCACTAAAGCAAACAACAAAAATCAACCAACCAAGCAAATCATTTCATTTCACCAAGCAAAACACAAAAATATCTCTTCTTCTTCTTCAAGCTCTCGGGTTTTTTCTTAAAAAATGGAAGTCCAAGCTCCTCCACTTACTATTTAGCAAGGTAATTATCTAAGCTTCCCCATGGATAGTTACATACTTCCTATAAGTTTAAGCTCCTAATTCCAAGCCAATCTTTTTCTATAAATCATGAAAGAAGATGGTGAATAGTGTTTTCAAGAACTAAAATTTGTGTTCTTGAAGTTTTGTTTAGATTAAGCTTGGATAAGGGCTTTAAAGGTGATTCCAAGCCATTCTCTTGATTCTCCACTCTCCAAGGAAGGTATAAACTACAAACCCTAGCTTTAGTTTTGAGTAATTAGTATTGAATGTGTTTGATATAGCATATGTGAAGCATGATGCTTGATTGGTTGAAGTTTGGTTGAGTTTGTAGAGATTAGTTGGTTTTGTTGCATTGTTGGAGTTGTAAATCTTGGTAATTAGTTAAAGAACCTAAGTAAAGCTTTTAGTTCATGTGAGGAATAAGTATAAATGGTTAATGTGGATTTGTTGGGGCTGTTATGATGTGGTTTGGAGGGATATTGGTTGTATGATTGATTTGGGGTTGATTTGTGGTTGGTATTGAATGGTTTAAAATTGGGAAAACGCGTAAACATAGCCGTCGTAACGTCCGATTTTCTTTGGACTGTTTTTGTGCATAGCATTAGGACCCGAGAACCCCCTGCTAGATTATGACCACTGCCATGTTTAGATAGCTCATGTTACGAGCTTCGTTTTGATATGTAGTTCGTTCGATTCCGATGCACGGTTTAGGAGAAACGACCGTTTCAAGTAACGGCGTTTCGCGAACGAAACTTTCTCCCTCGCCTTACTTTAAAACATAGGTTAAAGACCAAAAAGGGTTAATTAATGTATGAAACATTTATGGTAAGTGTGTTAGGCAGTTGGTAAGATACTCGCGATGGAATCGCTTTAAAACTCGTAAAGGTTAAATTATTAAAAATGGTGGAGCCGAGGGTACCCGAGTGACTTAAGCAAAACAGTGAGCGCAAATCAAGCGTTAGAGTCTAAGTTAGTTAAAGTATAGATTTACAAGTGATTTTGGTTTAATTCCAACTTACTTGTTGTTTATAGGTTACCAGACTCGTCCCGAGCCATTCGTAACCCCAGTCGCTCAGGCAAGTTTTCTACCCGTTATACTGTTGTTGTGATGTAAATATATGTATATGCATTATCTTGTGATATTGCATGATTGTTATTAGCAAATTTTGCGATATATTGGAGCATGCTAATATGGTATATATGCATGTCTGTTTCGTAATCTGGTTATCTATCTGTTGATTTCAATGCTTATAGTTGCATAATACCTATGCTAGAAATAAGCAAGTAGTTGCGTATACCCTTAGTATAGGGGATAAAAGGTGAACATATTTCTAAACCGGGAGTCGATGTTCCCGAGTATATATATATATATATATATATATATATATATATATTTATATATATATATGGATATAGTTTTTAAAACTATTAATCGAATAAGGTTTATTCGATAACTTTAACTTTATTTTATTATTGAATATTATTTCGAATATTATTCGAAGGCGTATGACTCCTTTACATTATTTATTGAATATTATTTGAATATTCATTTGAGAATGTATGACTCCTTTATTTTATTTAATGAATATTATTTATAATATTCATTCGAGGTATTATGACTCAGCTTATTTTATTTATTGAATATTATTTGAATATTCATTTGAGGATCTATGACTCCGATTGTTTGCTGAGATATATTCTTTATTTTATTAAAGAATAAGGTGTCGATAATCAAACTTATTTTTGATTATTCAAATAAAGATATTACTTTCGTATAAGTATATCTTTGATTATTTGCTATTCATTTCAAGTATAAGTTTTAATACTTCTACTTCAATTATTTAATAAAGATTATTTTTTATGGGAATATTATTTAAATAATAATATTCAGACATTTTCTAAATATTCTGGGGACTGATTTACTTCATTAAATCAGTTTTACTCCAAACACTCTTTAAAGTGTTTTCGAGTCTTTAAAATAATTTTCAAAAGTTAGAGCGGATCCCAAAACTATTTTTATATTTAAGATCTTCCTTTTAAAAAGGGGATTTAAATACTCGCTCAAAACCTGAGGGATCCGGCTCTGTGGTGTGTTTTATATTCGCAACAAGGTTGCTGTTTTGATAAATGAATTGATTACTTACCCAACACTCGGGAAGTAAAATTCTTGGAACAAGTTAATCCATTAACAGGCATCGCCTGGGAAATATCGGTGAGTTCTCCTTTCCAAATAGATACGACTTCTTGGTGGAGCCGTATCAACAAGTTTCTACTTGGGGAAAGTGGGGACAAGCTTTACGTTTCAGAGTCATGGATTTCATCTGAACTAGGAGTGGCGTAAGTGGCCGAGTAGCGCCGGCCCAGCCTTATTATATTGGCCCAAATGGCCTGGAAGTTCCGCTAAGGCGGTCCATTCCTTAGGAGTTCAGTGTTCGGTTGACAAGTAAATCCGACAGGTTCTCCTCTACATGTAGAAAATGGTGGGGTTGTACTACTACGACTGATCATCGTAAGTGGTCTTCCTGGCGCGGTAAACTCCCGTAATGAGTTCATCATCCAATTGGATATTTCTGCAACACTACCCAAAGCACTTCGATAGAAAGGCTACGGTTGGGCGATTGTTGAGTGTTGGCAGGGTCAAGTTTTCAAAATAATGTTTGCATCAAATGAAGTATCTCGTAACTTCATTTTATTTTGATGATATTTTAAAGATTTAATCTATTCAAATCTGGTCTTGTAGTCTCATCTACGTGATGAACTTTTGAAACTAATTATAACTTGAACGGTGGTAGTTCAAGTAGTATTTGGAAAAGATATAAGTATATTGGAGTATCTTGTAACTTCATCTTTTAAACTTATATCTAGTAAATGATTATCTTATGCATGACAAAGATTTTCAGAAAAAAACGTTGAGACAAGGTTAGATATATGAGATCACCTTGCAACAATATTTTTATACAGTTATAAACTGGAACTCTGTGTATATTATGTATGGAAGAGGACTTCCAAGATTTTGAAAAGTATATATGTATATATACTGAATATTTTGCGACTTCATCGCATTAAGATATCAACTTGGTTCATTTCTTTTGACCAAGACTTTCATGAGTATTATGAGTAGGCTCATATATTGTAAATCATTATACATATTATTTTGGTGGGCTTGCTGCTCACCCTTGCTTTATTTCTTCATCACACAACAACAGTTAGGAAAGATGGCCAGACTCCAGCAGACCCAGCGCAAGCACGTGGGAAGCGTCCTGTGTCTTCCCGTTGATGTTGTAGCTGCTATAGCTGCAGAGGTAGATCTATTGTAGATCAGACCATCTACTTTTGAGAATCAATTATGTATAACTATAACTTGTGGCAGATAATGGCAATTAACTGTAAATTTATCAAGTAATCATTTTGGGTTGTAATAACTTTTAAATTGTGGATTCAAAGACTTGTACTTATTTAAATTTCATCTCTGAGACTATAACGGGTTGTGGTGTGTGTTAGTGTGGGGTCACAGCATAAGGTTATTTATTAATTAAGTGAAGTGATATTGTGGAAAGAAAGACCGTGACGACCCGGATCCCCGACCCCGGATCTGGGGGTGTTACAATGTCATACAAAAAAATTAAATTTAAAATGAGGCACATAGGGCATAAATTTCAAATATGATTACAGTGTGGGCCCATTGTGACAAGAAATCTAACACAACATTAATATTTAGTCTTTGGACAGAAACATTAATTTGTAAGTGGTACTCTCCATACAGAAATCAAATATTAATAATAAATTCGGTCAAGTAATAAGCTTCCTTTGGGCCGGTTATTACTCACATGAAAAATTGATAATTATTACATATTTATTCCCGCATGCATATTCATTATTTGGCCATTAAACAACCTTCCTTTGGGCCGATTATTTTAACGCATAAATAATAAATACACACATCCTATTATTTTAAAATAAATAAATTTACACATAAATATCACTTTGGCAATATTTTGCTTCAACTCACTTATTTACAAAATAAAAGGACATTAAGAAAAGTTAAAAAATTGTGCCCAAATCCGTAACTTTGTAAAAATATTAAAATATTACTAAAAATAATATTTTTACCTAGAACGATTTTCATATCAACTAAAATATGAATCATGTTTAACATTAAAAAAATAGAAATTCACAGTTTAAGCCATTAAACCAATAACATGCAGCAATCAGGAGCCATACAAAGTTAATAATAAAAAAACAAACTTACTAACAAGGTTCATGGCCAGGTCAACATCACCGTTTATTAATATACATATAACATGATGAACTTAGCCTTCTGATTTCATGGCAGTGGAAAACAAAATTAAAAAACTGAATCCATTCAACACCCCACATGACATCACTAATATGTACTCGATTTTAATACAAAAAAATACATGCCAAAAAGAAACATGTACAACAATTATGTTGAGTTCATATAATATGCAGCAGAATGGTGCACATGGAAAACTAGGGAAAAATGGATTATATATAATGTATATGGCAAAAACCACAAGTCAGACGCATAATATTCTTAATCATGTATTAATCGGTCAGAGAAAATATATATAATCCGAAAAAATATTAACCTACTGATTCCATAAACCGCATAAGTACATGATTAATACGAATTAAAAAATTAATAATTCATGCATTGTCTCGGATAAGCATATATAACAATCATGTTGTAAAATATGATCAACCCTAATAAATCACATAAGAGAGGCTCAGATACCAATTGTTAAATATAAATCAATACATAACCACAGATCATCTTATGCAATATTATCAAGGTTACTATGTAAAACTGTAGTGCGGAAACGTACCTGATTCCATAGCTCTTGAATATCAATACGCTTGAGAGGCTTGATCATGGAACTTGTATATCCTCCTTCTTGATTACGGATTATGGGACTTGATCTTTCACAAACTTGATTCGCCTCTAGCCGTATCTCACTCAAACTGATGAGAATGGAGGAGTAGAGGTTGTGAATAGTCTTGGGGACCAAAATCCTATTATGTTCTTTATATAGTAGCCTAATTAGACCCCATTAAACCTAATAAGGCTTACTATGGGTATTATACATTACATAGCCCCATACCCAATAAGATGTCTTTGGACTCTTTATTTTAGATCACTTAATTAGTCTGAATATAGAATAAATAATTAAATATAATTATTTTAATTTGTAAGCCCATAATATATAGATTAAATTTTAGAAATAGGATTTTGAATGTCAGAATTGAGTTTTGGCAGCTCCCCCTGAATGAGTGAGGGAGCTTCAAAAGATGTGCTCTCCTTGTGTGTGTCATCCTTATTTCTCCTTCCATACACTTGAATTTGTTCAAGTGTTTGTGCTGACTCTGTACAGGGTGCACTAGGGAGAGTGCTCTTTTCAATAGAGACACCATGTTGAGAGGATGCCCCTAGAGTCTGTTTTTGTCTCTCTTTTTTAACTACACCCTTTTTAGAGGATGCAGAGGTGGTTTGAGTGGTCAGCTCAGTTATTTAGCCTTCTTTGTCTTTTTGACCAAGGGTGACTCATGTTTTGTTTGTTTCTCACCACTCTCATTAATGATTGGCAGGATTTTCTGCTTTCTCTTCTTTTTACTCACTCCACCCTTTTAAGAGGATGAAGTGATTGGTTTCCTAGCTTCTAATGGTGAAGAAGAAAGGGTCTCAGCATTGGAAGGTCCCTATTGGTGTTCATGTGTTTGTTCTTCCAGAGGTTCAGGGACTATTGCTGCACAGATGTTGATGTACCTTGAGACCTCATATCAGGCATGAGGTAAGGGTAAGTCTTGAATCTCTCCAACATAAAATGAGTGATTCTAAAAATTACAGGTACCGTGTTCTTTGTAGTAAGTGATCCAAATAGAATTTTGGAAACTTGCTTACCATTGCCTATTAATGATCTATTAATACCATTAAATAAATATATATCCTTAAACTTATGATTTAAAATGGACATAATAAATCTAGGAAAAAATATTTCCTTACCTCTTGCAGCCAGTGGCATTGTGAGCCTGGTGCTCAGTTCTTCAAGGATTAGCAAGCCCACATTCAGATGTCTGTTGTAGGCTATGGAGTACACCAGCTTCTGGACAACACTTGATATGTTGTCATAGCCTGCCTTTCGGCAGGTGAAGACCCTTATGATTGAGTCAAATAAGAAAGACCACTCTCTCCTTAGATATTTCTTATTGAGACTGGCCAGATTGATCTTCTCACTGTAGTTGACAAAATCCATGAACTCATATAGTTCCTGTTGAGTAGGAACCTCCATCATGTAATGCCCAAAGCTGCATTCACATCTTACTCATTGAACTCCACCTGTTGGCCTCCAATAGAGCAATTCACCACTATAGATACAGAATTTTCATGCATAACTGTCCTCACCACAGCTGTTGTCAAGAACTCATGCTAAAAATCCAAGTAAAGGATTGGGTTAGCAATTAAAGCTCCTGCAAGATAAGACTCAGATAAAAACTTAACAAACCCCTTAAAAATATCAGGAGCTTGGATAACATCTGTGAAAGCAAGGTAGTTAGTGTCATTCTTAAGGATTTCAGCTCTAATGTTGTTTAGTGTCATTGTAGTTGAGTAAGAATGAATGGGTAAGAAAAATTAGAGAGAAAGAGATTGAAACGAGAGAGAAATCGGTTTGGATTTGAAATATTAGGTCACTTAGAGTTCTCGAAGGCGTAAAGAGATGTATGTTGAGATGTCTGGGTATCTATAGTAAAAGGTAAATGACTTATCAAGAACTCAAAATAAACATTTGAAATTTGTTTATCGAGAAGTCATATTGAGAAAATAGATACATATCGATATGTCATTTTCCCGACTCTTATCGAGAATTAGAAAATGACTTATCGAGATTATATTTAGCCGTTTTTTTGTAGTGTGCAGCTCTCAGCTGATAAAAAGACAAGAATATTGCCATTCTTTATTTTTCAAAATTTATTTACAGTCTTACTTTCTATAAGGGGTACAATGGTGAACGAGTTCTGGCCTAACTAGTTAGCGGGAAATCAAATCATACAATTTTTTTTTGAAAAAAAACAGTAAAGTCTAAATGTCTAATCATGTCCATTTAATATTATAGTAAAAGCCGTAAAAACCAACTTATAATTATGAATAATTAGCGGTTGTTAAATAATCGGTCCGTCTAAAACATTAAGGTCTCAGAGGAAAGGAATCTCTAACAAAATCTCATACTCTTCTAAGAGGAAAGGAATCTCTAACCGGATCTTATACTCTTCTAAGAGAAAAGAAATCTCTAACATGATTTTATACTATTTAACACTAACCACATGAGTTACAACAAGTGAACGCCCACTGTCTTCAATTTATATGTAGAAACCCATTAACGAATAAGTCTACTAAAGAAACATCACCACTGTCTTCAACATTTATGGGAGGGGTTAAATCCCTCGGCCTCATGTATAGTAGACGGAGTCAAGACCATCGGATCGAAGAATCTGGTTCTTACGGAGAGAACATCATCAAACGGCATGCCGTACAAGGAAAAGGTCAAATAGAATATGAAGTTATGAACTAACATAAATTGTGATGTCAAGAAGATAAACTATTCCAGAATTTATAATTCTTATCCGTCCTGCGATTCTGTATATTAACTAATGATCTTCAAACCAGAGTATTTGTGGTGCATTGCAAGCCATGTTTGTAACGCGCATACAACATCTTTAGTAAAGTTAATAATATGTGCATGCCGACTTATGAAAAATTCAAATAGATCATGTACACCATATTAAAGTAAACATATACACACGTTCTGTTTTCAGGTCTCCGCATGGGAAGGAGTACGACTGTTTCTTGAAACAAAAACTTAGGACGGCAAAGATACGTAAGTTATAGTTGTAATGCAAACAGTCTGAGGTGCTAAATATCTCTATATAAGGGAAGATCTGCGGGGACATACATATACTTAAATCTTAATCATTTATACTTTCTTCTCTGTAATCTTTACAAATTTTCCAAAATTTGGAAGGAAATGGTGAGATTTATTGTCTTGGTCGGGCTTTTAGCTCTTTCTTTCTGTGTTGCGATGGCAGCTGACCACAGTCCACTTCAAGATTTTTGCGTTGCTCAATCGAATAGCCAAGGTATACATATGTTTGATGTTTTTATTAGACTTAATTATAACTTGGCAATTTAACAAAACTTGAATATCTTGCACTCATATGCCTAATTGCCTTGAAAATTTGCAGTGCTTTTAAATGGTCTGGCATGTAAGAATCCGAGCATGGTCCAAGTCAGTGACTTCTCCTTCAGTGGTCTTCACATAGCAGGCAACACAAGCAATGCAGTTGGCTCAAGGGTAACTCTGGTTTCTGCTACTCAAATTCCAGGACTGAACACACTTGGAATATCTCTCGCCCGCATTGACTATGCACCATGGGGGATCAACCCACCTCACACTCATCCCCGTGCCACTGAAATCTTAACCGTCATTAAAGGCAGTCTTGAAGTTGGATTCGTCACCTCCAATCCCGACAATCGTTTGATCTCGAAGATCTTAAAAAAGGGAGACGTTTTTGTGTTCCCTATCGGTCTCGTTCATTACCAGCGCAATGTAGGAAGTGGTAATGCAATGGCTATTGTTGGCCTTAGCAGCCAAAATCCTGGAGTTATTACTATTGCAAATGCTGTGTTTGGTTCTAAACCAGACATATCAACTGATATACTTGTCAAAGCTTTGCAGGTGGATAAAAACATCATCTCTGATACCCAGGTCAAATTTTAGAAGATTCCAAAATTTTCATTTATATTTACTCTTAGAGTAACTGTTGTCATGTTGTTATTCAGAATCTTTTACAAGTTTTTTCAACGTTTTGTTTGATTGTTTGCGTGCTCTCATTGGACAATTTGTCCTATTGACATTAACACAATTACTTGGTTATTTAAATTAATTTTTGGGTTAAATAATAAATATGAAAGTGATTAGTGAAGTCATATATTACTTTAGTCACCCAGTTCAATAAGATATCATTTGAATCCCTCGAGTTATAATGAAAACTTATGATTTCTAATATTGAAGATAATATATCTAGATTTTATAAAGTTTATATACTAATTATTCTTGTTTAAATCAAATAAAATCACCATACATTTAAAAATAAACATTAGATAAATTTTTTAAAAAAATAAAAATATATTCTCTAAAATATTAGAATTCATAATTTTTAATTTGGTTGAAGTATCATTATATAAAATTCATAGAAATAGTTTTTAATTATCGAATACATATTTAGAGATATTCATTTGATATAATGATTATAGTAATTCAAATGATACCCCATTTAAATTAATGAATAAAATGATATATGATCTTCACTTGGTGATAATTTTGATATTTAACCCATTAATTTTCTAATTTTTTGAAAAAGTGTGCTTGGTATCTTGAACTGTTAAATAGTTTTAGTTCTTTATCTACAACAATAGTACACATATAAAATTTTAATAACACACATCTAAAATGTTGTCTTGTAAATTTACGGGAACGATTATTAAATATTAATGAACTAGTATATAACTATAAAAAATATATAGTCTTAGACCATCTCATGAGTGTAAGTCCATTTTTTAGGACCTAATTTTATGCTACATAAGCAAGAGTTGATTTTGGAGAAAATTTGTATAATTTACTCCAATCCAGAGCCATGTTGATTTCAATAGGGTATGCAAATTAAATATAACTATCATAATAAGGCTCCGAGCCACAAGTCATTTTCTAGATTTTTTTTTATACATCATACAATTATATTATTAAAATTCTTGATCGTTTTCTTATTGATAAATCTATACTATATTATAATAGACGAAACATTAAAAATTTGGTAGATTGGTACTTGCTGAAATTACTTAATTACCCTTACTTAATTGTTCTAATTCTAATTATTGGATCGTTCAATTCTAATTTTAATTGATATTGAAGTCAACTTCCTCTATTACTTACCAATTTTAATTCTATTTTATATTGAATTCTATATCACTATAATTTATATTTAAATTCAATTTCTTCTACCAATTTAAATTTTAATTCAAATTGAGTTCTATATCATTCTAATTTGTTACTTCGGGCTAAATTAAATTTAAACAAACTAAATATAATTCTTAAAATTTGGTTGATATATAATGTGACTCAGGTTAATATAAAATAATAATACTATCAATCCTCCTAAAAAATTATACCAATGAACTTGGATAAATAAAATATATCCTAAAAAATTATACTAATGAACTTGGATAAACAAAATATTATATTTTACTTATACTGGATAAAAATATACATTATACAATTGATTCAGACTAACACAAAACTAAAATAAAAATACAATTCGACTAACAAAAAAACATATACCTAATTATTCAATCTAAAACAAAATTATCTTATTGATCCGAAATTTAAAAAAAATAAAATTAAACTAAAAATAATTAGTTTGATTTGGTCGGTGTATTGGGCATCGGGCTAAAATAAAATAATGTAAATCAGTGATCCATGATAAATCAAATTAATATTAGACTAAGTATAATTCGTATCCTATCCATGTGAAATAAAAAATCAATTTTTTTAAAAAACATAATTTTTTTAAATACACTTAGAATTATCAATAAAAATATATCGTTCATTCAATGAGTAATATTGCCTTTTTCAAATATCTTTTATAGAATTATAGTTAATCGATTAAGCAATCACCATGCTAAAATAATAATTTTTTAAGATACCAACATAATGGAGACATTATATTTTTACCCCCAATAAAATAATAATTTCATTATAATAATATTTCCCCTTATCAATGTTATCACTTTAAATAAGTTTAAATATTCTAAAAAGTTATGAACATATTCGTTTACTTATATAATTATCATGAAATCATATCATTTAAAGTTTTAAATGAACAAAATTAAGAATTGAATTCAAGTAATTTTTTTTAAAATTATGTAACATTAAAAAAATATGTGCAGTCCGTGCATCGCACGGGTTTTACGCTAGTATTATAGAACGTCCAAAACATATCAAATACAAGTTGAACATCTATCAATATGTATGATTTTCATGTAAAATATTAATAACGTTCATAATGTTTTTAATATATCTCATTAATCATAATACATATTTTCTTGTTTGTGTCGTGTAATTTGTATTTACTTACAAGTAGGAAGTAAAATGATAAGATTGAAGTTAATCCATCAAATAATGTCAATATGTTTATATAAAGAAACTAAAAATTAACATGTATGTATATTGTAGAGTCGAGTCAATTTTTTAAGTTTTGGTCAAATGAGTAATGAGATATTTTATTACTAAAATCATTACTAATTTATAATTACCTTGCTTAATTTAAAAAAATTAGTAACACATAATTTAAGTGGGCAAGACCTGTAATCGCAATATTCAACAAAGTAGAATTTATACTACAATTAATATAAGTTTATTTTTTAAGAAAAAAATTATTTTTTTAATTCAATGTTTATTTTGATTTAATATCATTGCTAATGTCTTAATTCATTAACTAAACTAAAGTTGATCTCGTATGTGTGCTTAACTTTTAATCCTCTCTATTATACAAAGTTAATTTTATAGGATGTTAGATAATTGTCAATTCATAAATTAAAATTTACATAATCTATTTAGTTTTTAATACATTGAAAAAAAATTAAATTTAATTGATCATTCTTATTTTCAGAACATAAAAAACTTTTGTTATTTTCTTCTAGTACATATATTAATAACTCTGAAATACACTATTAAAAATTGAATCTTTTAATATTGGTAAAGATAAAGTCACATGTGTGTATGTATGTAAATTATTATTTATTATATTTTCGAGTATATTATGTTGGTCTCGTTTATTTATATGCTAGATATCTTGGTCATGTATATATCTAATTGTTATTCATTAAATTACTCAAATAACATGTATTTATAATTATTCAAAAAATTTAATTATCTAATAAATTAATTACAATTATTTATATATCGTAGAATATCTATTTTTACTCAACAGAGCATCAGTCATGGATGTGACATAAAAATAATTCATATATCGCAAAAACTAACTACTGATATTCAGAAGTTTTTTTCCAAGAATCTGAAGATAAATTTTTACTAATATCATCATTCAAATCATTTTGAAGTTTCTTTCTTTTATTATTCTTATATTTCTATTTATAATAACTTGATAACATTGTATTATTTTTATATAATTAAATATTTTCAATTTGATGAATTTTTTTAAATAGGAGTTGAACTTTGTAATCCTTTCAAAATATCGACTAATATTAATTTTTACCAATATAAGCTATTACAAACTTTTTTTGTTGGTAAGATTTTCTAGTCGAACTCGTAATTTAAATGAAACTCAGGTAGTGACGTGGTATTTACAGGCAGGTCATTTAATCAAATTTTGAGTAATTTTTGAAAAATGGGTCAAGTTTTAATTTTGAATTCGAAATAAATCAAAATACGCTAATTATAACTTATTTAAATATGTAGTACACATATATATTATTTATATGAGTGTATCTCTTTTCAACATATAAAAAAATTAATTATATGAAACTTTTAATTTTTATTAAAAAATATATATTAAAAATGTATGAGACATACATTTCAAATTAAAAATTGTAAAATAAATAAAGGAATGATTCGTTTATGCATTATGCTTAACTTTATATCTCTAATTCAATTGTTCAAAACTAACTTTAGAAATATTTTAGTAATCATGTTTAAAGTTAAATAAATTGTCACTATTTATGACACTCATATATTATGTGTATGGTGTAGTGGTAAAGTGATGTGCTTGTGATTCACAAAGACTCGGGTTCAATTCCTCCCATCTCATAAAAATTATTACCATGTTATATAGAAGAGATTGAACTATTACTTAACTTGCAGTAGGTAACTGAGCTGAACTCATAAATTTATAATCAACTCACTAAATTAATAAAAATTTGCATTTAGGTAATTGTCGTTAACATACATTCACAGAACAAACAAAAATTTAATTCAAATTTCTAAAATTCTAAAATTTATAAACTTCATAAAATCTATCATTTCAAAAACTTTTTAATTTTATGAATAATTTTTTATGAAAATTAGTACAGAAAAAACAAACTAATTTATTTATTTAACAAAAAACTAACTGATTTATTTAGCAAAAAATCAACATATTTATTTAACAAAAAAACTAATTAATGTATTTAGCAAAAAACACTAATGTATATATTTAGAAAAAAAATAGTGTTAGGAAAAAAGTTAAGAAAAAACTAATTTATTTAGAAAATGAAAGAAAAATATAAACTGATTTCTTTGGGAAAAAAATAAAAATAAATAAAAAATTAAGGGATTTCGTTAAAATCAAAGATGATTTAAAGTTTGTGCAAATGTTTTAATGTTCGATGACTAAATTGCAAGTTAAATGTAGTTCAGTGATTCGTTAGCTAGTTTTTTGAGTTCAGTGACCTACTTGCAAGTTGGCAATAAGTTGAGTAATATTTTAGCCTATTAACCAATAATTAATAAGCAAAAAGTTATAAACATTGTTGTAATTTGCCGAGCCCCCTAAACTTGGGCTATATCCAAGTCTGTTTTTTCCTCCAACGCAAAAAAAGATAAGCAGGATCCGGGTCATTGTTTTTGATGCAGGGTCACTGTTTTCGATGCAACACTTGAGTATGTATTGGAGATGGTATACTGTGATAGTTTGTATATACGACGGGTGCCTTTTCCCGTCATAATTATATGTTGTATATATGAAGTATATTTTGAATTTGTCGTGATTATTTTCCCTCACTTTTATTTCCCCTAAATTTATATATGACAAAGTTAGAAATTTGTCGTAAAAATTTACTCCCTCTGTCCTATTTATTTTTTTATAATTTTTTTGATCATGCTTCACATGCATTTCAAGACTACTATAAAGACTCCGTATGGTATTGCTGTTACAAACAGCTACATCAGTTTTTCGCTAAAAAACTGTCAGAAAGGTTTTGGTAAATTTTAAAAGTTGTTGTCTGGAAAAACATTTTTGGTCTAAAAGCTGCCGTTAGCAAAAATATGTCCCCCTATGCTTTAGAAAAAAACTGTTTTCAGCTTTTGCAGGAGTAACTATCAGTTTCATCATTAAACCTTTTCAAAAATATTATTTTTATACATTATATCTCAAAATATACATAAATTAAAAAAATTACCGAACAAGCATCTAATTTTCCTGACAACACTTTTTCCAACAACACAATAGTTTTCAACAGCACTCCCAAACAGAGCAAAAGTATAATTTCATAACTTTTTTTAAAATTTTCTTTTCTTGTATAAAAATATAAAAATATATTTTTATTTAGAATTTTTTTAAAATAAATTAGTGAACTATATTTTATAGAAGTCTTAAAATACGTGTCGAGCCCCCGTGCTCCAATGTAAATAATCCTGTGAGACGGAGGAAGTATTATTTATTGCGACGACACTCATGTTCCCTTGTATACATCACATTAATATATACCACATAGTTGTTTTTCCCACGTATATAAATTATATATATTATTTTACCGTTACCTTTTGACCCGCGAAATTTTTAGGCAAAATATATTTGTTTTCCCTCAATTCTTATTTTTCCTCACTTTTATTTTGCTTTATTATTTCCCCTTTCGTGTTAACACCCCACTATAGTAGAGTTCTAGGGATCCTACATTTCACGGGCTCAGTAATTAGGAACTAGAAATTAACTTAAGTCTAGGGTCCTACGAAGTTCTAGGTAATTGCTAACATTACACGCAACAATAAGACAATTATATAATCAGAATTATGCAAGAACATGCAATAAACCAGTAACGAAACAAAACACGAAGGCAAAATAACAAGATATAATCAGAGACTGAATTGACAAAGAGAGGATAGAAACACTTAGATCTAACAGAAACTTTAACAAAATCTGAAAGAAACCTAGTCGCCTAGCCTTCGAGAAGCCTAGGCTGTTCTTGGAGAGATTATTTCCCCACTTACACTGTGTTGGGTTGCAACAATATCGCTTCCAGGATAAAATAACACAGAGTACTTCGTGCACGTATACGCAACACTCAACAATGACATGTACCTCAGTTCACGCAGAAAACCTATGCAAATAATAAGTATGTATGTGGAGAGAAAAAGAGAGAAGATGCAACTAGGGTTTTCACAAGTCAGAGAGTTGTGTCTGTTATTTCCAAACATTCAATTCTGTATATAAACAAAACTCAAACATAACTGAAAATAATTCATTAATTAAAATAAATATTTTGACTTAGTATGCATTTAATTTAATATATCAGAATAAAAAATGTAACAGTCGGTATCAGTGTTTGTCAAATCCTGATACAGACAGCCCAACCCATCAGTATTTATCAACAATAAATTATGATCTAGGCATCATGATTTATTCAGCCTCAGCAAATCCCTATCCAGGCGTCAGGTTTTATTCAGCCTCTACAAATCCTGATTCCAGGCGTTAGGATTTGATTTGCAAATACTGATCAGTATTTACTCCAGCCATATCAGAGTTTATAAATCATGATCAGCAAATACTGATATCTGTTACACAGACTCAATATTCATTTTAAAATAATATAATAAGTCATTAAATATTTTATTATAACATGCAGTAAAATTCCCCGCCCAAGTCACCTCGCGTACGCGAGACGCCGAGACATTTGCAAAAATCGCCCTTCGACCCGACCTGACACGTGTCGTGTCGTGATGATGCGTGGCAAGGCGGCGGCGGCGCGCGCGCGTGTGTGCACGCGAGGCATACAATAACACCATCCACATGCCTTAGTAGTTCTACACTACACTTGCACATGATACTATATTAAAGTACTCAACCCTATTTTACCTTATCAATGTCGGATAAACCCACACAACTCTTTTCAAGCTACAAACTTCAACTTAATTTGTATATGGATTACACTAAGAAAATGACTCAGATCCAAACATGAAAGTTTAAGTCCTCATTACAAGGAACAACCTACGATAATTAGTTTTAGAAAATTACGACAAGAACATGTCTAAAACATACCTCAAACTTTCCATTTTCTAAGAATCCCCCACAAATCCATACAGAAATACATATCAGGTTTTATCATGACTTACTTTTCAGATTCGGTACCCTCCAGGGTTGAACCCTCCCAAGTCCCCTACTTCGATGGCTACCGGATATAGATGGAATGTTTAACCTTGAATCTCTATCCGTTTGGTGTAACCACACTTTATAGATGACGACAAGTCAAAAGGCTATTGTGCAGATTTACGATTTTGAGACGTTATGATCGTGTCTCGATCCTGTTTGTCGAATACTTCAAGGAATAACCCTTTCCTCTAATTGCAACCTCACAATTACATTCGCTTAGCTTGGAACATCTCGTCTTACGACTTGACCCCACTTAGAGTTTATAAATCCCGAAACTATATTTGATCCATAGCAAATTGTGATCTAAAACTGTTTCCATCAGAGTTTATTAAAACTCTTGCTCACTAGTAGTTCAAGTACCTCTTAAGGTTCACAAAAGATAGACTCAGATACATAAGTATCTAAATGTATATGGTAGAGGTACCACTAATTCCTCCCTACAATTTGTTATTACCATATTAAATACACTTCGAGGGATCTCCTCTCAGGTGTATTGGGTTCCCGCTACTAATGAATCATGATGGGTTACCAATCTCATCTCCAACCTCGACTTAAGGACTAAAGCATGCTGATCAAGCCCCTTAGTCAGCGGATCAACTATACTATCCTGAGTTCCCATGAACTCTATAGCTATAATCCTATCAGACATAAGACCCCTTATAAACTCCGGTCTAACTTGGACGTGTCTCTTTGTCTTAGAACTATACTCCATACTTCTGATCTTGTCGATAGTTGTACGGCTATCACAATGAACAAAAATGGCAGGAAGTTGTTTGCTTACTACCAGTAACATGGACATAAGTCCATGTAACCATTCAGCCTCCGTCCACATGGCATCAAGTGCACACAACTTAGCCCCAAACGTAAATCGAGTAATCAAAGTCTATCTAGAAGACTTCCAGGATACTACTCCACCCGCAAGGGTAAACACATATCCAGTCACTGCATTTGAACCTGATTTCTTAGCTATCCAACTTGCATCACTATACCCCTCGAGTACCCCCGAAAATCTCCGATAATGCAAGCCAAAGGAAATAGTTCCTTTGAGATATCTAAGAACTCAATCCAGTGCCTCCCAATGAGTCTTATTTGGATAGCTTGTATATCTAGCTAAATTAGACACAAAATAAGAAATATATGGTCTAGTCACATTAGAAAGATATTGTAAACTCCCAATAATCTGAGAATACTTTAGCTGAGACACAAGAACACATGAACTATTCTTGACAAGAGCAACTTTTGAATCATATGGTGTACTAGCGATTCTACAATTTAAATAACTGTACTTCTCAAGTATAGATTTCTCTATATAATGAGACTGTGACAATGTTATTCCATCACTTGACTGAGTCAATTTAATCCCAAGAATCACACTAGCCTCATCCATATCCTTAATTTCAATGTGCATCTTCAATAATCTATGTGCATCTTCAAAATAGTCAATGCCTTCTGTTTTCCTAAAGCCCTTAGCAACTAGCCTAACCTTGTACTTATCTATTGAGCCATCAGGGTACAACTTTTTCTTGAAAATCCATTTACATCCTATAGTAGAATACCCAGGAGGGAGATCAACTAACTCCCATGTTCCATTAGGAATAATATAAGCAATTTCACTCTTCACAGCGCCGTTCCAATGCATTGACTCCGAAGAATCCACGGCTTGACGGAAAGTTAAAGGTTCATCCTCGACATTGTAAGTGATAAAATCACTTTCAAAGTCCTTGACTATCTTTGTACGCTTATGTTAGTGTTTGTGCCCTAGAGACAACACTATAGTTTTAGTTTAAGACATTTGGACTATTAATGTTTATGTTCTATCAATTATTTCCTTTATAATTTATCATGTCTTAATAAACTGTGATATAAATGTTAGATTAATAAATTTCCTTGGAATATGATATGAATTCTATATCTCTAAGTACGCGACTTAGAAATGAGATTATGAGAATAATATCAATATTCCAAAATATCCCTAGTTGAGTATTATTATCAAGGGAAAATAATAACGCATTAATACTAGTGTGTTTGTTGACTGATGATCACATCTTATTGATCATAGGTATAATGATACTAAAGTAAAAAATACAGACATATGTAAATATACATGGTGCTGGACAGACCCAATGTGAGATTCTACATGTCTGTTGTGTCATAAGTAATTATCACTATGATAATGATTTAATGGTCCTTAGACTTGAAATCATTATATTTCTATACGAGAATTAATATACTTTGATTACATTAAAAGTTACCTTTGACCTGGTAATGATAAAAGTGTATTTCGGGTATATTATGAATCGTATGAGAAATATGAATGATCTAGAAAGGATTTAACCTTTCTAATTTTAGGAGTGATATTATTGGTCTCTTGTGTGAGCTAGACTATGAAATGCGTGGTTGCGCTCAAATGTTGATTTGATGTGATAGTCTACTCATTGATCAAGAAAATCTGCATTAAACTATGATGATAATGACACATTACATGACTCTAGTTTAATCTATAATATGTGGTTAAAGGGATCATATTACATTGTACATTATTCACGAAAGATTTAATCGATCAGTGATTCAATTATTATTACTTGGGTAGCAATGATGTATTACTAGATGCCTCTCATTGTTTACAATTTTAAATTAGGTTTAAAATTTGTTGCCAACGTAATAATAACATATAGGGTCACACATACAAAATGCTTGAAGGATTATCTAATTTAAATTGGATTTAAATTAAATTAAAGTAATTCGAATTATTTATAATATTAATTAAGCATGAATTAATTAATTAGATAAATATTGATATTCGAATTTACTGATATTAATTATGAAATTTAGTTGTTAAATAATTAAGCGCGACTTAATTAATATACAAATAGGAATTTTGAATTAATAATAACTCCTAATTAGTTAAGAGTTAAATTTGCTTTTGTACTCTCTATATAATATCTCTTGTTGCTGATTTTTAAGGAGAGACTTTTACTAAAAAAAACCTAGCCACCAAGAGAAATGATGGAGAGAGAGTAAGAAGAGACGATTTTGTGCTAGTACACATCCGATCCTTGAGTTCAAGCATTTATGTGAATACTGATAGAGCGTAGATCGCGAGAGCGGAATGTGTGGTGATTGAAAAAGCTTTGGATCTCCATAAGTCAAACAATTTGTAAAGCTTCTTAAGGTAAACAATCTGATCTACGAATTAAATATATGTTTTTCACATGGATCCTGTGGCGGGTTTCGAAAATTCTGGTTTTTTCACGTTTTTAATTTTTGTTTCTGTTGAGTTTTATTCCTCGAAACCCGTCAAGGGTATCAAAGCTACTTGCAAAAAGTGTTTAATTCATTTATGTGTTTACTGGTTTTACGAGGATAACATGTATACAATCTGCCATGACTATTATATATATATATGTGATTGTGTATATTTTGCATGCTGTTATTTTTATATATATATATGCCTCTATGTGTATATTTTAATATATGATATTAATGTGAGTTGTATAATCATATGATGATTATATAATCTGTATATATACTGATATATACATGATTTTTATTTGTTCTTATTATAAGAATCGTATTTGATATGATTCTGAATCAGATTCAGCATATTTGCTGAAATCTGGGTCTAGTGTCCGATTTTCGGGAACGAGTACCTTTTCGGAAAGGAAAACGTGCGTCTAACATTTTTAGGCCCTGTAATCCGTGATTTAATGCTATCAGATTTAATTTCGAATAAAATACCATCTACGTCAGATTTTAATACTAAAAACCTCATAGCATTTGTGGTTTCAAGATAGCCAAGAAATATACAATCAATAATTTTCGGACCTAGTTTATTTCTCTTGTGTTCAGGGACAAGCACCTTAGCACCCACACACGAAGATAAATCAAACCAGTCTTACGCTTTCTCCAAAATTTATAAGGTGTCTTGTCCATATGTTTCAGAATGACTCTATTCAGAATATGGCAAGCCGTATACAGAGCCTCTCCCCACATGTACTTAGGAAACCTAGAATTAATCAGCATACTGTTAATCATGTCTTTAAAAGTTTTGTTCTTTCACTCTACCACCTCATTAGACTCATGTATGTATGATGGAGTAACCTCATGAACTATACCATTGCTTGCGCAAAATTCATTAAACAAGGTACTCGAATACTCACCACCTCCATTAGACCTCAAACGTTTAAGTACTTTACCAGTTTATGATTCAGCTTCATTTTTAAACATAATAAATGTATCTAGTGCTTCATCCTTATATTTAAGCAAATAAACATAATAGTATCTACTACAATCATCTATAAAGGTAATGAAATATCTACAATAATCCTTAGTCAAAATACCACTGAATTCACATATGTCCGAGTGAACTAATCTAAGAAGTCCGAATCCCTAACAACATTATGAAAAGGATTCCTTATTTGTTTAGCTGTTATACACACTTGACACTTAGATTTCTTATCAATGGAATGCTTTGGAATCAACTCTAAATTCATCATATTCTTTAGAGTACCAAAATTTAAATGACCAAGTCGTAAGTGCCACAAATCAGATGATTCAACACAATTAACATAATGAAAAACACTATCGTTAACAAAATCACCTAAAACGGGTTCAACATTTTTCAAAAACAAACCATTAGACAAGTAACCCTTGCCAAAAATTTTATAAATGTTAGTAATCACTACTTTATTACATTTCAAAGAAAGTTCAAAGCCATTCTTAACTAAATAACTTCCACTTATTATATTTCTATGAAACGAGGGAACATGATGCACTCTAGTGAGAGATAGAATCCACCTAGAAGCAAAATTCAGGTTCACGTTTCCTATTCCAAGCACTTGTGCAACACTAGCATTCACCATCGTCATTTTCACTCCATGACTCTGGTGATAAGATACAAACAAACTAATATTAACACAAATATGCACAGTAGCTCCAGTATCAATCAACCATTCATGTGATAGATAATTGTAAAGTTGTACAGGGTTGTAAGTAACATACCCATCATTGGTTTCAGAAGCAACAACCTCACAAACAATCATGTTAGCTACATGCCCACTTATGGTTCCAAGTTCAAGCACAGTATTTTCTTGAGATACCAATCCAGCTTTCTTAGCTTTCTTAATAGGATAGTCCTTTGCTCCAATGACCAATGTTGGGAAGATATTGTAAACTTGATGATTACATTAACAAAACACCTTAGTAGATTTAACTTAGTGAAAAATGTACCACTCGATGGATGATCAGATATTGTCCCGACAGATGACTCAATATAGTCCCGACGGATGATGATTTGACATCCATCGAGTGAGTAGCTTATGTAACAATAAGTCATGTAGCACATTTCTGCAAACACCTTTGTATATATTCTGTAATAGCATATAAGTCATGTTGACTTTAATTAGATATATAGAATAGGTTGATTAATTATAAATATAAGATGTCTTGTAATTATGCATAAATGAAATGAATTCAAGTGTCAAATAACTACCCGACGAATGATCAACAAAGCTACCCGACGGATGATCAACAAGGCAATCTGACCAATAATAATCATGTATCCGACGGATGATCAATTCAAACATCTGTTGACAGTGACAACACAGTCACATGCGTCGAGTGTTTGCAAAAGGAATGTGGTAGCCTATTTAGCTGAGTTTTTGATAACAAAGAAGCATTACCATTTCCATGCTATTATGAAGATATTCAAAGATGCTGGAATAGAGTAGTGAAGCAACATGGTATTAGACTTGATAGATTTTGTTTTATTATCTTGTCTTATTACTATGTAATCTTGGTGATATATAAACCAAGAGTAACAAGTAGAACAACAAGAAGACTAAGCAATTACATTCTCAGAGAAACAATTGTAAGCTGAATCCTGTAGCATTTCTCTATAAGTTTAGTTGTTCATATTTGTAAGCAGCTGTGAGCTATTCAAGCTTCACAGGGTTCTCTTGATATATATATATATATATATAAATATATCTCTGGCGGATACATTCAAATCCACCAGAAAGTTTTAAAGAATTGTGTTTTTATTACTTATATTTTGATTTATCTAACTCTTTATTCCGCACTTTGCAAATCAAATACTTATATATTATTAAGATAGAACCATTTTTCATTAATCTCAAAAAGTAGCCAGAATTACATTCAACCCCCCTTCTGTAATTCTTGTTGTATTGTTAGGGACTAACAATTGGTATCAGAGCAAGCTCTTAAAGCACAAAGAGTTTAAAGATCACAACAAACAGCAAGATGAACAAGAAGGATGTTGGAGTCAAGATTCCTTTTCTAGACAAAGATAATTACCATCACTGGAAGGTAAAGATGCATCTTCATTTACTTTCTCAAGATGAGGCCTATGTGGATTGTATAGAGAGAGGTCCTCATGTACCAATGAGAGCTGCAACTGGAAATGAGCCATCAGTTCCCAAGCCAAGGCATGAATGGTCAGATCCTGATATTGAACAAGTCAGGAAAGACAAGAAGGCCATGAATATCTTATTCAATGGAGTTGATGGTGATATGTTTGATAACATCATCAATTGCAAGACAACCAAGGAGGTTTGGGACACCATTCAAATAATTTGTGATGGCACTGAATAAGTTAGAGAAAACAAGATGCAGTTACTAATTCAGCAATATGAGCATTTCCGCTGTGAAGAAGGTGAAACTCTCACTGATATCTTTAGTAGATTTCAAAAGCTACTAAATGCTCTGAAACTGCATGGAAGAGTCTACCAAACCAAAGATTCTAACCTCAAATTCCTGAGATCCCTTCCAAAAGAATGGAAACCAATGACGGTCTCCTTGAGAAATTCACAAGAATACAAGGAATTTACAGTAGAGAGACTGTATGGCATTCTAAAGACTTATGAGCTTGAAATAGAGCAAGATGAAATAATGGAAAAAGGGAGAAAGAAAGGAGGGTCCATTGCACTGGTTGCTGAGTTAGAGAAAGAGAAGGAGATGAAGATAGAAGCTGTTGAGTCTACTTCAAAGGTCTGTGAAAATAAGGGCAAGGGGCTGGTAGCAGAAAATGAAGATTCTTTGAGCCAAGAAGATATGGATGATATTGATGAACATCTTGCATTTCTTTCCAGAAGATTTGCCAAGCTCAAATTCAAGAAGAACTTTGGAGCAGCTAAGCCAAATAGAAACATGGTGGATAAATCAAAATTCAAATGTTTCAAATGTGGCTTGGCAGGGCACTTTGCCAGTGAGTGTAGAAAGTCAGATTCCAGCAAGAAAAAGTTTGAGCCTGTGGATTATAAACAGAAGTATTTTGAATTGCTCAAACAAAAGGAAAGGGCTTTTATTATACAAGAAAATGACTAGGCAGCATATGGTCTGGATGAGGATGAAGATGTCAGCTATGTCAATCTAACCCTAATGGCCAAGTCTGATGAAACAAAGACAAGTTCTTCAAGTAATCAGGTAATCACCACTAACCTTGCACATTTCTCTAAAGGAGAGTGTAATGATGCAATAAATGACATGTCTACAGAATTATATCATTTGCATGTTAACTTAAGTCCCTTACTAAGGAAAATGCTAAAATCAAAGAAAACAATTTGTTTTTAAGTGAGAGGAATAATGTGCTAGAGTCTCAGTTTATTGAATTTGAGAAATTGAGAATAGAATGTAAGATTGCTAAGGAGGAATTAACTGAGTCCTTGAAGAAAGAAGAAATTTTGAAGAAGCAGCTTGATCGTGAACATGAGGTGATTAAGGCATGGAAATCATCTAGAGATGTCCATGCTCAAATCACCAAAGTTCAAGGTATTGAGTCCTTCTGTGATGCAGCCTGGAAAAAGAGTAAAGAGAAGCTGGACTCCAATTTGGTTGAAGGATTGCTAACAGATATAGACTCGACGGATGATGAGAGTCATCCGTCGGATAATCAAAAAGGTTATCCGTCGAGTGATATAAATCCTCATCCGTCGGCTGTAAGCAAGCCTGTGAGTAAAGCCAAACTTGCCAAGTTAAATGAAAAATATGGATCAGTTTCCAAAAACTTTATTTCAGGAGAATCTAGTCAAGTGAAGAAGGAGAAGAAAGTGAATCTTAGTCATCTGTCCATCAAGCAATTGAATGACAGACTAGAAAAGATTGAGGTTAAAACAAAGGCTAAAAAGAAAAACCGTAGAAATGGTAAAGTAGGGATTAACAAACATAACAACTACACACCTGATAAGTATGCTCCAAGAAAAATCTGTGTTAAGTGTGGTAGTGTTAATCATCTATCTGTTAATTGCAAACTTGCCATGCCTACTTCCATGACTGTACCATTTGTTTTTCCCAATATGAGTGCTATGCCTTCTATGCCTATGAATGCCATGTCTACACAGAATATGAATGCACAATTTGCTAATATGCCATTTACACCTAATCCTTATAATGATGCATTTAGTATCCTCAAATGCCATTTAGCATACCTTACTGGAATAACATGTTTGCAAATAGCATGCCATTTCCTGTTAATCAAAATGTGCATGATAATTCTGTTTTAATGAATGGTTTCAAAGGTCCAACTCAGATGACTAAGGATGAATCTAAGATCTCCAAGTCAAATGAGATCAAACCTAAGAGACAAAAGAAGAAAGCTAACAAGGAAGGACCCAATGACACTTGGGTACCAAAATCAACTTGATTTGGTTTTATTGTGTGCAGGGAAACAGAAAGAATATGTGGTACTTGGATAGTGGTTGTTCAAGACACATGACTGGAGATTCTACCCTGCTCACAGAGTTCAAGGAGAGATGTAATAACCCCAAAATTTTGAACTTTTTGTAACCCTTATGAATAGTGTTTTTGCTGATATTGCTGAATAAGAAAACTTTTCATGCCACACTATGTAGGGGTTCTTTTATGGATATTCTGAGATTTTATTGGTACTCTATATGATATATAAGTGTATGTAAAGATCGTCAGAATCCAAATTTGAACCTTTTGATTTTTCCCGAAAATCCACCAGATATCGAAAGAATTGAGTATAAGGTAACAGGATAAAAATGATTTAAATTCAAGGATTTTAATAGAGGATCATAAAAGGAATATAATGTGTTGAGAAAGGTTAAGGGAACCTAAGTAATAAGATCCCGGGTATGATCCCACAAACGATAAACGGAAACGAAAGTTAAGCGAACCGTATAACAGATCAGCGGTCATTAGCCAAATAATTAAAAGCTAATCAAAGAGATTAGTGGGGATAATGTCATCAAACCAATAAGAAGAGGATAAAGGCGGGAGGGTGACAACATATGGTGACATAAGCATGACCAAGCAAAGTGTGTTGTTGGTTGAATTAGAACCACACAAAAATTACCATGGTAAAAAGGTAAGAAAACAAAACAAAACAAATCAAAAATCAACCAACCAAGCCAAAACATTTCATTTTCACCAAAAACACAAAAATTTTCATCTCCTTCATCAAAGCTCTCGGCTTTTCTTCTTTTCCAAAGAAAGAAAAATCAAAATCCTAGTTCCAAGCTTTGTTAAATTGCAAGGTAATTATCTAAGACTCCTTATGCATAGTTATGGATATCCTATAAGTTTGAGCTCCTAAATCATTCAAAATCTCTTCCTAAAAATCATGGAAGAAGATGGTGAATAGTGTTTTCAAGAACTAAAATATTTGTTCTTGAAGTTTTGTTTAGATTAAGCTTGGATAAGGACTTTAAGGGTGATTCCAAGCTAGTTACTTGATTCTCCACTCTCCAAGGAAGGTATAACCCCTCCAAACCCTAACTTTATTTGAGTAATTAGGTTTAGTTTTGTTGTTATAATTCATGAGAGGCTTGCTTGTTGTGAATGTAGAGATTAGTTGGTTTTGTGAAGTTTTTGGAGTGGTAGTTCTTGGATTGTTGATTAATGAACTTAAGTGTAGTTTAAAGTCATGTTTAAGAATAGTATAAATTGATAATGTGGAGTTGTTGGGGCTGTTATGATGAAGTATGAATGGAGTTTTGATTGGGTTGTGATTGTGGGTTGATTGTGAGATGATTTGGAGTGGCTTAAATTTGCGTAATCGCGTAAACATAGCCGTCGTAATGTCCGATTTACATTAGGCTGTTTTTGTTCTTAACATTAGGACCCGTGAACTCACTGCTAGGTTTTGACCATTGCCATGATTAGATAGTTCATGTTACGAGCTTCATTTTGATATGTAGTTCATTTGATTCTGATGTACGGTTTAGGAGAAACGACCGTTTTAAGTAACGACGTTTCGCGAACGAATCATTACCCCTCTCCTTACTTTGAAACATAGGTTAAAGACCTAAAAGGACTAATTGGAGTATGAAACAATTATGTTAAGTGTATTAGGCAGTTGGTAAGACACTCGCGAAAGAATCGCCTTAAAACTCGTAATGGTTAATTTATTAAAAATGGTGGAGCCGAGGGTACTCGAGCGACTTAAGAGAATCATTAAGCGTAAAGCGAGCGTTAGAGTCTAAATGGGTTAAAGTATAGATTTATAAGTGACTTTGGTTTAATCCCAACTTATATGTTGTTTATAGGTTACCAGACTCGTCCCAAGCCATTTATAACCCCCAGTCGCTCAGACAAGTTTTCTATCCGTTATCCAGTTGTTGTGATGTATATATTTGTATATGCATTATCTTGTGATAGTTGCATGTTGGTTAAATTAGCAAATTCTTGCAATATATTGTAGCATGTGATATGGTATATACGCATGCCTGTTTCGTATCCTTGATACATATATCTGTTGATTCAGTTGATAATACCTATGCTAGAGATAAGCAGTATTTACATATACCCTTAGTACAGGGGACCCAGAGATGAACGTTTTTCTAAAACCGGGAGTCGATGCTCCCGAGTACATTATATATATATATATATATGAATAGTTTCTAAAACTATGAATCAAATAAGGTTTATTCGATAACTTTATTTTATTAATGAATATTATTTTAAATATTCATTCGAGGACTTATGACTCCGCTTAATTTAATAATGAATATTATTATTTGAATATTCATTCGAGGACTTATGACTCCGCTTAATTTATTAATGAATATTATTATTTGAATATTCATTCGAGGACTTATGACTCCGCTTAATTTATTAATGAATATTATTATTTGAATATTCATTCGAGGACTTATGACTCCGATTATTTATATAATTATTATTCTTTATTTTATTAAAGAATAATGTGTCGATAATTAAACTTACTTTTGATTATTCAAATAAAGATATTACTTTCGTATAAGTATATCTTTGGATATTTAATATTCATTTCAAGTATAAGTTTTACAACTTCTACTTCAATTATTTTTATAAAGATTATTCTTTATGTGAATATTATTTAAATAATAATATTCAGATATTTCCTAATATATTGGGACTGATTTAATTTAGTAAATCAGCATCACTCCAAACATTCTTAAAAATGTTTTGCGAGTCTTCAAAATGATTTTAAAAGTTAGAGCGGATCCTAAAACTCATTTTTATATTTAAGATCCTCCTTTCGAAGGGGATTTAAATACTCGCTCAAAACCTGAGGGATCCGGCTCTGTGGTGTGTTTTATATTCGCAACAAGGTTGCTCTCTTGATAAAAGAGTTTTTGATTACTTACCCAATACTCGGGAAGTAAAATTCTTGTAACAAGTTAATCCATTAACAGGGATCGCCTGGGAAATATCGGTGAGTTTTCCTTTCCAACTAGATACGACTTCTTGGTGGAGCCATATCAACATGTTTCTACTTGGGGAAAGTGGGGACGAGCTTTACGTTTCAGAGTCATGGATTTCATCTGAACTAGGAGTGGCGTAAGTGGTCGAGTGGCGCCGACCCAGCCTAATTATATTGGCCCAAATGGCCTGGAAGTTCCGCTAAGACGGTCCATTCCTTAGGAGTCCAGTGTTCGGTTGACAAGTAAATCCGACAGGTTCTCCTCTACATGTAGAAAATAGTGGGGTTGTACTACTGCGACTGATCATCGCAAGTGGTCTTCCTGGCACGATAAACTCCCGTACTGAGTTCATCATCCAGTTGGACAATTCTGCAACACTACCCAGAGCATTTCGATCGAAAGGCTACGAATGGGTGGTTGCCGAAGCTTTGACAAAGTCAAATAGTTATAATGGTGTTCCCATTGAATGAAGTATCTCGTAACTTCATTCCCTTTAAAAATATTTCAAAGATTGAATCTATTCAAATTTTAACTTGTGGTCTCATCTATGGGATGACCTTTTGAAACTTAATATACTTTGAACAGTAGCAATTCAAGTAGATTTCTAAAAATGATATAAGTATAGTGAAGTAATTGGTATATTCATCTTCCTTTAAGCTTATATCCAGTAAGTAATTACCTTACACTTGATAAAGGATTCTAGTAAGTTATCCATTTAGATACTTGCATTATTGTTTACACTATATATTATCTTGCGAGCTGTAATGCTCACTCTTGCTTCATTTCTTCATCATACAACAACAGTTAGGAAAGATGGTCAGACTCAAGCAGACCCAGCACAAGCGCGTGGGAAGCGTCCCACGTCTTCCCGTTAATGTTGTAGCTGCTATAGCTGCAGAGGTAGATCTATTGGTAGATCAGGCATTCTACTTTTGGGAACCAAATATTGTATAATTATAACTTGTGGCAGATAATGGCAATTAACTGTAAATTTATCAAGTAATCATTTTGGGTTGTAATAACTTTTAAATTGTGGATTCAAAGACTTGTACTTATTTCAATTTCATCTCTGAGACTATAACGGGTTGTGGTGTGTGTTAGTGTGGGGTCATAGCATAAGGTTATTTATTATAATTAAGTGAAGTGATATTATGGAAAGAAAGACCGTGACGACCCGGATTCCCGACCCCGGATCTGGGGGTGTCACAGAAATGGTATCAGAGCTAAGCGTTATAAACCTCAGAGATGATGCGACGATGTAATAATAAACTCACAAAGATAATAAGAAGTCTTGCCAAGTTCATGGTCGGACTACTTAAAGTAGCGCTGACAGTTAAAACCCTTACGGGAACCCTTATAAGTACCATGATAATAACTTAGCTCGTTTAATGTGTAGGCACATGAGATAGAGGACCCTGAGATGTTCGAGCGTGAGCATGATGAGGCACTGCTAGATGCCGAGGATCAGGAGGAGCCTGAGATGGAGGAGGATGAGGAGGACCCCTCAGAGGAGTCAGAGACAGTGGTTGTTGCTATTTCAGATGAGGAGGACCCGGATGAGGTCCCAGTGGCTGAGGAGCTTGTCGGAGCTATGGTAGTGTATACTGGTACCCCTTTACCCACACTCCCAGTGGTCAGAGCTCCTACCCCTCCACCACTATCTTGGATCCCCTATGATGACAGCTCAGAGACCCATTATCCCGAGCCTAGGCAGACCGAGGAGGCACCCCCAGCGGCTCCGGATTCACCACCTCTCGACCCTGCCCATAGGCAGTCTTTGTTAGCTCATGGCTATGTTCAGGATGTACTGAGGACCCGAGTGGCTGTTGCGAAGGCCCGGCTGTATGAGGCCAGGAGGGAGCTGGATGCGGAGAGGGTGGGTAGGCGTACCCGAGCTTATGAGACTAGGGCTGCTGTACCCCGATCCTTGAGGAGGGAGCTGACGGGGATAGAGCTCACGTCCTGAGCGAGACTCAGATCGCTCCAGGGGGACAGGCATGGTAGGATCTCCAGGCGGCAGGCCGACTATATCTACCGTCGTGTGATGGAAAGGGTATGGGAGCTAACCCGCACCGGTGTGTGATTCAGGACTGACGATGGGATAGTCTAGTTGTCTAGCTAGTCGAGGCCTTAGTAAGAGCCAATTTTCCGGGATAGTTGACTTGTATATAGCATCCCTTTTTCTGACTAGACAGATAGACTATTGTGTATCACTTTTGGGATAGATGGCTGTAGCACTGTTGTACTTTTGACCAGATCAAACTATGTATTTCTCGCATTATGTATATATTTGTTTCCTTTCAGTTCAGTTCCTTAGTGACGAGATCACTTTTTTTTTCATTATTATTACTGCACTTCTTATTAGAACTGTCATAAAATAATAGAATTGCGAGATATATTATCCCCATTATAGAGCTGTGCAAGGCACAATGTTGTGTATGATTGTGACCTAACGTTGAATTTCCCAATAATTTTTTTATTATCAGTATCATGCCGCCGAGAAAGATTGGAACTAGGGCGAACCCTGGATCTGAGGACCAGGGAAACCATAACCAGGACGACAGGAACCAGGAACACAGTGAAGAGGAAGACGAGGATTATGTTGAACAGGATGACTCCCTGTATGAAGAGGAGGAGGAAACATATGATGTTGAGGGATTTGAGAAAGAGGCTGAGGAAGGAGAAACTGAGGTTGAGCAACCAATACCAAACCCAGGCATGGATCCCATGGGCCAGTTCATGCAACTAGTAAGGCAGAACTTGGAACGTCAACCCAACCCACCCCCTCAAGGAAATAACAATGCTGTGGCAAACTCTTTCAGGGCTTTTAAGTCCCTTAAGCCCCCTGAGTTCCACGGATCAGCCGACCCAGTTGAGGCAAGGGCATGGTTAAAGGAAATGGAGAAATCCTTTGAGATTCTGAGTATCGATGAGGCACAGAAGACTGTATTTGCTACCTACCTTCTGAAAGGAGAGGCTAACTACTGGTGGGAGGCCAAGAAAAACATGGAGACAGATGCTATTATAACCTGGGAGAGGTTAAGTCAGTTGTTTCTGGGAAAATATTTCCCGAGGTTTATGGAAAACCAGATGGAGCTCAAGTTCTTGGAGCTAAAGTAGAATAACTTATCTGTAGCAGAGTACGAAGTGAAATTTACCGAGTTATCAAGGTTTGTGCCAGAGTTTGTGAGCACCGAGGAAAAGAAAGCTAGGAGGTTTCTGCAGGGACTGAAACCGTGGATTCAGAATAGGGTGGCAATCCTTGAGCTTACTGATTATGCCACTCTGGTGCAAAAGGCAACAATTGTAGAAGCCGGAAGTGAACAGATGCAGAAGGAAAGAGAGAAGAAAGGAATAAAGAGGAAAAGCATGAGCATGGGTGGAGGTTCCGCAGGAAGGAGCTTCCCAACTAGATTTAATCGAGGAGCAGTGTCCCTACCGGGAAAGAACACTGGGTTTAAGCGGCCAATGAGTGTGAATGTGAGCCAGAGCGGCCAGAAGTCAAGAATGTCCTATTCCAACCAGTCTCGACCCCCATTGCCAGCCTGTAACACTGGTGGAAGAATGTATTCTGGGGAATGTAAAGGAAAGCCAGTAACCAGCTTTAAGTGTGGGCAAGTGGGCCACTATTCCCACAAATGCCCTTCGTCAGCCCCTGCCATCATTCTAACCACCACTTGTCATCAGTGTGGACGCCCGGGTGATTGGAAGAAGAATGCCCAATGAACAAACCAGCAGGGCTGCCTCTAATAAGCCACCTACTGCGAGGACTTTCAACATGACAGTCCAGGATGCTATGAAAGATTCAGATGTGATAGCAGGTACCCTTTCTCTAAATTCAGTCAGTGCAAACGTTTTATTTGATTCGGGAGCAACTAAATCTTTTATATCAAAGGACCTTGCGCGTAAATTAAGACTTAAGGCTGAACCCTTGATAGAACCCTTACAAGTAGAAATAGCCAATCATGAAATTATTCCTGTTAACCAGATTCACCCCGCCTGTGAGTTAGGCATAGGGGAGCAATCTTTTAGTGTTGATCTGATTTCTTTTAAATTAGGGGAGTTTGATATAATTTTGGGAATGGACCGGCTATCTAGCAATGATGCTCAGATAGACTGTAAGGGGAAGAAAGTTAAGTTAAATGTCCCAGGAAAGAAAGAAGTCATATTTAGAGGAAAGAGGCAGACGTAGAAATTTTTGACTATGGCCCAGGCCAGAAGGATGCTACGAAAAGGAAATGAGGCTTACCTAGCCTATGTGGTGGACACGTAGAAGGAGGTGCCCAACTTACAAGAAATTCCGGTAGTCAACGAATTTGAAGACGTATTCCCATAAGACCTTCCGGGATTACCACCCGATAGAGTGATTGAGTTTACTATTGAGTTGGCCCCTGGGACGGCGCCAGTTTCAAAAGCACCTTACCGGTTAGCCCCATTAGAAATGAAGGAATTAGCTACCCAATTGCAGGAACTTTTGGATAAGGGTATGATAAGACCCAGTGTGTCTCCGTGGGGAGCACCAGTGTTATTTGTTAAGAAGAAGGATGGGAGCATGAGGCTGTGCATCGACTATCGAGAGTTGAACAAGCTAACCATAAAGAACAGGTACTCGTTACCTAGAATAGATGATCTGTTTGACTAGCTAAAGGATGCTGTTTATTTTTCCAAGATTGACCTGAGAACTGGATATCACCAACTAAAGATTAAACCCGAAGATATTCCCAAGACAGCGTTTCGTACCAGGTATGGGCACTATGAGTTCTTAGTAATGTCCTTTGGATTAACCAACGCCCCAGCGGCTTTCATGGACTTAATGAACAGAGTATTCAAGAAGTACTTGGACAAATGTGTGATAGTTTTTATCGATGATATTTTAATCTACTCAAGGACTGAGGCAGAGCATGCAGAGCATTTGAGGATAGCTCTAGGAATACTCAGAGAGGAACAGTTATATGCCAAATTCTCGAAGTGTGAATTCTGGTGGAATGAAGTACAATTTTAGGACATGTGATCAATAAAGAAGGAGTATTGGTCGACCCCTCCAAGATAGAGGCGGTCTTAAATTGGGAAAGGCCAACCACACCCATAGAGGTAAGGAGTTTCATAGAATTGGCCGGCTACTATCGTAGATTTGTACAGGACTTTGCGAAGATCGCAGCCCTTTGACAAGACTTACTCGTAAGACAGAGAAGTTTGAGTGGACGGAGAAATGCGAGAACAGTTTTCAGGAATTAAAGAAAAGGTTGGTAACGGCCCCGGTGTTGGCATTTCCAGACGGAAAAGGAGATTTTGTGATATATAGTGACGCATCGCACAAAGGATTAGGGTGTGTGCTTATGCAGCACGGTAAAGTGATTGCGTATGCGTCGAGACAACTGAAGGAATACGAGATTAAATATCCTACTCATGACCTTGAGCTCACGGCAATAGTGTTTGCCCTAAAAATTTGGAGGCACTACTTGTATGGAGAGAAGTGCGAGATTTTCACAGACCATAAGAGCCTCAAATACATATTTATGCAGAAAGAGCTCAACATGCGCCAGAGGAGATGGTTAGAGCTAATCAAGGACTATGATTGTGAGATTCTCTATCATACGGGGAAAGCCAATGTGGTGGCTGATGCCCTTAGTAGAAAGGAAAGACTCAGAATGATAATGACTTTGAAAGAATTGATAAAGGATTTCGAGAGGATGGAAATAGAAGTAAAGGTAACCGGAACCGGAACTGAAAAGCTGTTTGAGATCTCAATGCAACCAGAATTATTGGAAAAGATCAGATTGTGCCAAGAGAAAATAATGAATGAAGGCAGAGAGTCAATGACTGGAGAAGAAATCCATACTGAGAAAGATAATAAAGGGATAATGAGGTACTCCTACCGGATTTGGGTTCCGAATGTTCAAGAGCTTAAAGATGAGATTTTGGATGAGAGACATAGTTCAAGATATTCCATTCACCCGGGAAGCACCAAGATGTATAGGGATTTGAAGGAATATTACTGGTGTCCCAACATGAAGAGGGACGTAGCAGAATGGGTAAGCAAATGTTTGACTTGCCAAAGAGTAAAGGCAGAGCACCAGAGACCCAGTGGACTTTTACGACCCAGTGGACTTTTACGACCCCTGGAGATTCCCGAATGGAAATGGGAACAGATAGCCAGGGATTTTGTTGTTGGTTTACCAAGGACGAAAGCCAACCATGATGCCATATGGGTGATTATAGACCGACTGACAAAGTCAGCTCATTTCATTCCTATCAATGAGAGATACACAGTCGATAGACTGGTGGACATTTACCTTAAGGAAATAGTGACGCGACATGGAGTCCCAGCGTCCATTGTCTCAGACCGAGACCCCAGGTTCAACTCCAGATTTTGGAGGAGCTTTCAAGAATGTGCGGGGACCAAGTTAAATATGAGTACCGCGTACCATCCCCAGACGGATGGGCAGAGTGAAAGGACCATCCAGACACTAGAGGATATGTTGAGAGTCTGTGCAATAGACTTTAAAGGAAGTTGGGATAATCACTTGCCGTTGATCGAGTCTTCTTATAATAATAGCTTTCATGCTAGCATCGGAATGCCGCCTTATGAGGCCCTGTATGGAAGAAGGTGTCAATCTCCCTTATACTGGGATGAAGTAGGAGAGCGGAAGATGCTCGGACCCGAAGTGGTCCAAAGGACCAAAGACATAGTGGATCTCATCAGTGGACGACTGGTAGCAGCCCAAGACAGACAGAAGAAATATGCAGACCTAGCCCGAAAGGACAAGGAGTATGGAGTAGGGGACTTAGTACTACTAAAAGTATCCCCTTGGAAGGGGTTAATGAGATTCGGAAAGAAAGGAAAACTAAGCCCAAGATACATTAGACCTTTTGAGATACTAAGACGGATTGGGAAGTTGGCTTACGAGCTAGCCTTACCCCCGAACCTACAACAAGTTCATAATATGTTCCATGTGTCAATGCTAAGGAAGTATCATCGGGATGCCAGACACATAGTGGAGTACGAGCATGTGGATATGCAACCACATCTGACTTACGTGGAGAAACCAGTAAAGATTATGGACAAGAAGGAGCAGGTGCTTCAGAACAAAGTGATCAAGCTAGTCAGAGTGCTATGGCAGAATCATAATGTGGAAGAATCAACTTGGGAACTAGAGAGCGCAATGCTAGAAAAGTACCCCCATTTGTTTTCTATTTGATTCCGGGACGGAATCCTTTTAAGGAGGGGAGACTGTAATAACCCCAAAATTTTGAACTTTTTGTAACCCTTATAAATAGTGTTTTTGCTGATATTGCTGAATAAGAAAACTTTTCATGCCACACTATGTAGGGGTTCTTTTATGGATATTCTGAGATTTTATTGGTACTCTATATGATATATAAGTGTATGTAAGAATCCAAATTTGAACCTTTTGATTTTTCCCGAAAATCCACCAGATATCGAAAGAATTGAGTATAAGGTAACAGGATAAAAATGATTTAAATTCAAGGATTTTAATAGAGGATCATAAAAGGAATATAATGTGTTGAGAAAGGTTAAGGGAACCTAAGTAATAAGATCCCGGGTATGATCCCTCAAACGATAAACGAAAACGAAAGTTAAGCGAACCGTATAACAGATCAGCGGTCATTAGCCAAATAATTAAAAGCTAATCAAAGAGATTAGTGGGGATGATGTCATCAAACCAATAAGAAGAGGACAAAGGAGGGAGGGTGACATCACATGGTGACAAGCATGACCAAGCAAAGTGTGTTGTTGGTTGAATTAGAACCACACAAAAGTTACCATGGTAAAAAGGTAAGAAAACAAAACAAAACAAATCAAAAATCAACCAACCAAGCCAAAACATTTCATTTTCACCAAAAACACAAAATTTTTCATCTCCTTCATCAAAGCTCTCGGCTTTTCTTCTTTTCCAAAGAAAGAAAAATCAAAATCCTAGTTCCAAGCTTTGTTAAATTGCAAGGTAATTATCTAAGACTCCTTATGCATAGTTATGGATATCCTATAAGTTTGAGCTCCTAAATCATTCACAATATCTTCCTAAAAATCATGGAAGAAGATGGTGAATAGTTTTTTTCAAGAACTAAAATTTTTGTTCTTGAAGTTTTGTTTAGATTAAGCTTGGATAAGGACTTTAAGGGTGATTCCAAGCTAGTTACTTGATTCTCCACTCTCCAAGGAAGGTATAACCCCTCCAAACCCTAACTTTATTTGAGTAATTAGGTTTAGTTTTGTTTTTATAATTCATGAGAGGCTTGCTTGTTGTGAATGTAGAGATTAGTTGGTTTTTTGAAGTTTTTGGAGTGGTAGTTCTTGGATTGTTGATTAATGAACTTAAGTGTAGTTTAAAGTCATGTTTAAGAATAATATAAATTGATAATGTGGAGTTGTTGGGGCTGTTATGATGAAGTATGAATGGAGTTTTGATTGGGTTATGATTGTGGGTTGATTGTGAGATGATTTGGATTGGCTTAAATTTGGGTAATCGCGTAAACATAGCCGTCGTAATGTCCGATTTACTTTAGGCTATTTTTGTTCTTAACATTAGGACCCGTGAACTCACTGCTAGGTTTTGACCATTTCCATGACTAGATAGTTCATGTTATGAGCTTCGTTTTGATATGTAGTTCGTTTGATTCCGATGTACGGTTTAGGAGAAATGGACGTTTTAAGTAACGACGTTTCGCGAACGAATCATTACCCCTCGCCTTACTTTGAAACATAGGTTAAAGACCTAAAAGGACTAATTGGAGTATGAAACAATTATGTAAAGTGTATTAGGCAGTTGGTAAGACACTCGCGAAAGAATCTCCTTAAAACTCGTAATGGTTAATTTATTCAAAATGGTGGAGCCGAGGGTACTCGAGCGACTTAAGAGAATCATTAAGCGCAAAGCGAGCGTTAGAGTCTAAATGGGTTAAAGTATAGATTTATAAGTGACTTTGGTTTAATCCCAACTTATATGTTGTTTATAGGTTACCAGACTCATCCCAAGCCATTTATAACCCCCAGTCGCTCAGGCAAGTTTTCTATCCGTTATACTGTTGTTGTGATGTATACATTTGTATATGCATTATCTTGTGATAGTTGCATGTTGGTTAAATTAGCAAATTCTTGCGATATATTTTAGCATGTGATATGGTATATACGCATGCCTGTTTCGTATCCTTGATACATATATCTGTTGATTCAGTTGATAATACCTATGCTAGAGATAAGCAGTATTTACATATACCCTTAGTACATGGGACCCAGAGGTGAACGTTTTTCTAAAACCGGGAGTCGATGCTCCCGAGTACATTATATATTTATATTTATATATATATATATGAATAGTTTTTAAAACTATGAATCAAATAAGGTTTATTCGATAACTTTATTTTATTAATGAATATTATTTTAAATATTCATTCGAGGACTTATGACTCCGCTTAATTTATTAATGAATATTATTATTTGAATATTCATTCGAGGACTTATGACTCCGCTTAATTTATTAATGAATATTATTATTTGAATATTCATTCGAGGACTTATGACTCCGATTATTTATATAATTATTATTCTTTATTTTATTAAAGAATAATGTGTCGATAATCAAACTTACTTTTGATTATTCAAATAAAGATATTACTTTCGTATAAGTATATCTTTGGATATTTAATATTCATTTCAAGTATAAGTTTTACAACTTCTACTTCAATTATTTTTATAAAGATTATTCTTTATGAGAATATTATTTAAATAATAATATTCAGATATTTCCTAATATATTGGGACTGATTTATTTTAGTAAATCAGCATCACTCCAAACATTCTTAAAAATGTTTTGCGAGTCTTCACAATGATTTTAAAAGTTAGAGCGGATCCCAAAACTCATTTTTATATTTAAGATCCTCCTTTCGAAGGGGATTTAAATACTCGCTCAAAACTTGAGGGATCCGGCTCTGTGGTGTGTTTTATATTCGAAACAAGGTTGCTGTCTTGATAAAAGAGTTTTTGATTACTTACCCAATACTCGGAAAGTAAAATTCTTGGAACAAGTTAATCCATTAACAGGCATCGCCTGGGAAATATCGGTGAGTTTTCCTTTCCAACTAGATACGACTTCTTGATGGAGCCGTATCAACAAGTTTCTACTTGGGGAAAGTGGGGACGAGCTTTACGTTTCAGAGTCATGGATTTCATCTGAACTAGGAGTGGCGTAAGTGGTCGAGTGGCGCCGGCCCAGCCTAATTATATTGGCCCAAATGGCCTGGAAGTTCCGCTAAGATGGTCCATTCCTTAGGAGTCCAGTGTTCGGTTGACAAGTAAATCCGACAGGTTCTCCTTTACATGTAGAAAATGGTGGGGTTGTACTACTACGACTGATCATCGCAAGTGGTCTTCCTGGCGCGACAAACTCCCGTAATGAGTTCATCATCCAGTTGGACAATTCTGCAACACTACCCAGAGCATTTCGATCGAAAGACTACGAATGGGTGGTTGCCGAAGCTTTGACAAAGTCAAACAGTTATAATGGTGTTCCCATTGAACGAAGTATCTCGTAACTTCATTCCCTTTAAAAATATTTCAAAGATTGAATCTATTCAAGTTTTAACTTGTGGTCTCATCTATGGGATGACCTTTTGAAACTTAATATACTTTGAACAGTAGCAGTTTAAGTAAATTTCTAAAAATGATATAAGTATAGTGAAGTAATTGGTATATTCATCTTCCTTTAAGCTTATATCCAGTAAGTAATTACCTTACACTTGATAAAGAATTCTAGTAAGTTATCCATTTAGATACTTGCATTATTGTTTACACTATATATTATCTTGTGAGCTGTAATGCTCACTCTTGCTTCATTTCTTCATCACACAACAACAGTTAGGAAAGATGGCCAGACTCAAGCAGACCCAGCGCAAGCGCGTGGGAAGCGTCCCGCGTCTTCCCGTTGATGTTGTAGCTGCTATAGCTGCAGAGGTAGATCTATTGGTAGATCAGGCATTCTACTTTTGGGAACCAAATATTGTATAATTATAACTTGTGGCAGATAATGGCAATTAACTGTAAATTTATCAAGTAATCATTTTGGGTTGTAATAACTTTTAAATTGTGGATTCAAAGACTTGTACTTATTTCAATTTCATCTCTGAGACTATAACGGGTTGTGGTGTGTGTTAGTGTGGGGTCATAGCATAAGGTTATTTATTATAATTAAGTGAAGTGATATTGTGGAAAGAAAGACGTGACGACCCGGATTCCCGACCCCGGATCTGGGGGTGTCACAAGAGAGCTGGCCCAAGTATTACTTTTGGAGATGACAGCAAGGGTTATACTGTGGGATATGGCTTGATTTCAAAAGACAATGTCATCATTGAGGAGGTTGCCTTAATGGATGGTCTCAAGCATAATTTGTTGAGTATCAGCCAGTTTTGTGATAAAGGCAAGTCAGTAACCTTCAATTTAGAAGCCTATGTTGTGACAAACAAGAGGAGCCACAAAGTGGTTCTCGCTGGAGTGAGAAAAGGAAATGTGTACCTAGCTGACTTCAACTCATCAAATGCAGAATCTGTTACTCGTCTTCTCAGTAAAGCAAGTCAAGATGAAAATTGGCTATGACACAAGAAACTATCTCATCTAAACTTCAAGACCATGAATGAGCTTGTAAAGAAAGAACTGGTTAGAGGTATTCCTCAAGTAGAGTTTTCTAAGGATGGACTGTGTGATGCTTGCCAAAAGGGAAAGCAAATCAAAGCATCATTCAGAAAGAAGCTTGATTCAATAATTGAAGAACCTTTACAACTGCTACACATGGATTTGTTTGGACCAATCAATGTGTTGTCCATCTCAAGGAAAAGATTTTGCCTAGTAATTGTAGATGATTTCTCAAAGTTCTCTTGGACATGTTTCCTAAAGTCTAAAGATGAGGCTAGTGAAATCATCATCAATCACATAAGGCAAGTCAACAATCATCCTAATTTCAAAGTTAGAAGAATCAGGAGTGACAATGGAACTGAGTTCAAGAATTCTGTCATGAGAGCATTTTGTGAAGAGAATGGGATTATGCATGAGTTTTCCGCAGCAAGAACTCCACAACAAAATGGAGTAGAAGAAAGGAAGAACAGATCACTTATTGAAGCTGCAAGGAAATTGCTTGAAGAGTCAAAGTTACCAATATATTTCTGGGCTGAAGCTGTGAATACTGCCTGCTACACTCAGAATATTTCTTTGGTTAATCAAGAAAAATGCATGACTCCCTTCCAATTGTTCAAGAACAAGAAGCCAACTCTAAATTTTCTTCATGTCTTTGGCTGCAAATGTTATACCTTGAGAAATCAAACTGATCAAAATGGGAAGTTTGATGCTAAGGCAGATGAAGGAATTTTTGTTGGATATGCTATTGGTAAATCATACAGAGTCTACAATCTGAGAACCAACATTGTTATAGAATCAATACATGTTGTGTTTGATGATAAAAAGATTGAAGGACTGTAAGATGGAGAATACCATGAGAGCCTCAAGTTTGACAATGTGGAGATGGTTAATGATGACAGTGATGATGAAAGTGATCAAAAAACTACAACTAAGGAAAGTGCAGAAAAATATACTACCAATGAAGCTAATAAATCATCATCCATCGAGTAACAAAATGCTTCATCCGTCGGTAGACAATCTGCATCATCCATTGGGAGAAAATCAACTTCATCTGTCGGAACTCAAAATTCACCATCCGTCGGGTCATCAGAAGAAGCTGAAAGTCAGAATAGATCACTTACAGAAAGTCCCTCTTTCTCAAATCATAGATTTACAAACTCGGGAGGAGTTTCTAATAATCAAAACTCAATCACACATCAAGATAACAATGAGGCCTCTTCATCTAGAGCAAATCTACCTCAACAAAGAAAATGGATAAAGGATCACCCTTTGAGCTCAACATTGGTGATGTATCTTCTAGAGTTCAAACAAGGAGAGCAACTCAAGAAGAGTGTCTATATAGCAGTTTTCTATCTAAGGAAGAACCAAAGAAGGTAGAAGAAGCTTTGTTGGATCCTGATTGGATTTTAGCTATGCAGGAGGAGCTAAACCAATTTGAAAGGAACAATGTATGGAAGCTGGTACCCAAGCCTAAAGGAAAGAATCCAATAGACACCAAATGGGTATTCAGAAACAAGATGGTTGAAAACGGCATAGTAGTCAGGAACAAAGCTAGATTGGTTACTAAGGGCTATTGTCAACCAGAAGGAATAGATTTTGATGAAACCTTTGCTCCTGTTGCAAGACTTGAAGCCATCAGAATCTTCTTAGCCTATGCAGCCCATGCCAATTTCAAGGTCTATCAAATGGATGTCAAGAGTGCTTTTCTAAATGGAGATTTGGAGGAGGAAGTCTATGTCAGTCAGCCTCCTGGTTTTGAAGATCCAAATCTACCTGATCATGTATACTATCTTTTGAAAGCACTCTATAGATTGAAGCAAGCACCTAGAGCCTGGTATGACACTTTGTCAAAGTTTCTTTTAGAGATTCACTTCACTAGAGGTACTATAGACAAAATTTTATTCTTTAGAAATGTTAATGGCTCTAGCATACTTGTTCAAATTTATGTAGATGACATTATTTTTGGCTCTACAGATGAAAAACTTTCCAAAAAGTTTGCCAAATTGATGCAAAGTAAGTATGAAATGAGCATGATGGGAGAACTAACTTACTTTCTTGGTTTGCAAGTTAAGCAAGTTAGTGATGGAATATTCATTAGTAAAACTAAATACATTTATGATCTTTTAAAGAAGTTTGAACTAATGGATTGCACATCTGCAAAAACTCCCATGGCCACTGCAACTAAACTTGAATTAAACACTACTGAAAAGTCTGTGGATATTTCAAGTTATAGAGGCATGGTTGGCTCACTTCTACACTTAACAGCTAGTAGGCCAGATATAATGTTTGCTATATGTCTTTGTGCTAGATTTCAGGCTGATCCTAGAGAATCTCATTTAATTGCTATTAAGAGAATTTTCAGATATCTCAAAGGTACACCAAAACTTGGCATTTGGTACCCTAGAGATTCTGGTTTTGATCTAACTGGTTATTTAGATGCTGATTATGCAGGTTGTAGAATTGATAGAAAAAGTACAACATGAACCAGTCAATTTCTAGGAAACAAGCTTGTGTCCTGGTTCAGTAAAAAGCAAAATTTAGTTTCTACTTCTACAGCTGAAGCTGAATATATTGCTGCTGGCAGTTGCTGTGCACAGATTTTATGGATGAAAAACTGTAAGAACCCAAATTTTTGACATCGGTAAAAGACCTTTATGAATAGTAATATAATAACTTGAATTTTTGAGACCTTGTAAAACATTTAATGAATAGTAACTCTGATGGAAGAGGAAAAAACTTTTTAGCCCACACTATGTTGTGCATGAGAAAATGAGTTTCAGAGTTGATAACATTATATGTACCAAATGAGAGTATGTAAATGCTATTAGTTTTTGAAGAAAATGAACTTTGAAAAATGACCATATTTACGAATCATCGAGGATTACGGTCATCACAATATAATTACGAATTTAAAACCCTACGGATTTATATCCAAGAATGATAATTCAAAACATAAGGAATAAATACGAAAGGAATTACGTCACGAACCATTTACGAGAAAGTATTTCGAAAACGTTTAAGCGACCGAGCGAACGCGTAGACAATTAAATAAATGTAACGCACTAACTAACCATGGTAAGAAAGTAACCATGGTTACTTTATCAAATAGTGAGCTAAGGTATAGGATGATCAACTAAGGGCTAGCAAAAGGGTAAGCTAAAGAGCTAAGTTAAATAGCTTAGCTTGTAAACTACAAAGGCTAGCTAGTTTTGTCTCTAAGATTGGCAACCAAGATCAAATCTGTAATAACCCCAATTTTTGGAATTTTTGAAACCCTTATGAATAGTAACTTTTGCTGATTATGCTGAATAAGAAAACTTTTCCTACCACACTTGTAGAGGTTCTTTTATTGTTATTCTGAGATCTTATTAGTATTCTATATGTATATAAGTGTATGTAAAGATCGTCAGAATCCAAATTCGAACACTTTGATTTTTCCCGAAAATCCACCAAATACCGAAAGAATTGAGTATAAGGTAACAGGATAAAAAAGGATTTAAATTCAAGGATTATAAGAGAGGATCATAAAAGGAATATAATGTATTGAGAAAGGTTAAGGGAACCCAAGTAATAAGATCCCGGGTATGATCCCTCGAACGATAAACGAAAACGAAAGTTAAGCAAACCGTATAACACATCAGCGATCATTAGCCAAGTAATTAGGAGTTAATCAAAGAGGTTAGTGATGATGATGTCATCACACCAACAAGAAGAGGACAAGTGTGGGAAGATGACATAGGAGGATGACATAAGCATGACCAAAGGGGAAGGAATTGTTGGTTGATTTCAAGCCACACAAATTTTACCATGGTTAAAAGGTAATTAAGCAAAACAAAAGGTAGCAACTAAGCCAAGGCAAAACAAATCATAAAACACAAATTAAAAGTTGACTTTTGCTTTCCAAGAACAAAAGCTCTCGGCCAAAACTAGAGCAGCAACTTTAAACTACCATATCTCCTTGAATCCTCACTCAAATAGTATGTTCTATAGCTCTTTGGAAAGGTATTGAGATGGCCTACAACTCTTGTTCACAAGTCTCATCCAAATAAGTAGGGTAAGATCCTAGTTTTGATAGTTCTTTCAATCTGACTTTTAGAAACTTCAAAACCTAACTTTGTGTTCTTGATTTCTTTGGAAAGATCAAGCTTGTAGGAGGCTCCCTAAGACTTCCTAGCTACTCTAATCACTCCAAGGAAGGTATAACACCTCCAAACCCTAACTTTACTTTGAGTATTACGATGGTTTTGATGGTTATAGTAAATGAGAAGCATGATGCTTGTGTGTTTAGAGTTTGGATTGGATTTGTAGTGATTTGGATGTTGAAATCTTGTTTATAGTTAATGAAACTTAAGTATAGCTAGTAGTTCATGTGTGGGGTTGTATAAATTGGAAAATCTTGAGGTTTGGGGACTGATGTAGTAAGGTTTGGATGAGGATTGGTTGTATTGTTGGTTGTGAGTTGAATGGTGGTTGTTTGGAGTGGTTTAAAACTTGGTAATCGCATAAACATAGTCGTCGTAATGCCCAATTTCATAAAACTGCTTATTCTTAGTGTTCGGGACAGAGAGCTAACTATTGAATCTGTGACTTTGCCATGTTTAGTTAGATTATGTCGTAATCTTCATTTTGATATGTGGTTCGCTTGAATCCGATGTACGGTTTAGGAGAAACGACCGTTTTAAGTAACGGCGTTTCGCGAACGAACCATTACCCCTCGCCTTACTTTGAAACCTTGGTTAAGGCCCTTAAATGACTAATTGGAGTATGAAACAATTATGTAAAGTGGATTAGGAAGTTGGTAGGGTACTCGCGAAAGAATCTCCTTAAAATTCTTAATGGTTAATTTATTTAAAATGGTGGAGCCGAGGGTACTCGAGCGACTTAAGTGAATCGTTAAGCGCAAAAGCGAACATTAGGGTCTAATTGGTTAAAGTCTAGTTTCTTAAGCGACCGTGGTTTAATTTCGGCTTATGTTGTTGTTCATAGGTTACCGGACCCACTCTAATCTTAAGTCTACCCCGAAGCACTCAGGCAAGTTTTCTACCCGTTATACTGTTGTTGTGATGTATATATGTATATGCATTATCTTGTGATAGATGCATGATTGTTATTAGCAAAATCTTGCGATATATTGGAGCATGCTGATATGGTTTATATGCATGCCTGTTTTATAATATTGATATCTAATTGTTGATTCCAATGCTTAAAATTGCATAATACTTATGCTAGAGATAAGCAGTAGTTGCGTATACCCTTAATATAGGGGACCCAAAGGCGAATATTTTCTAAAACCGGGAATCGATGTTCCCGAGTATATTATATATATTTATATATATATAGATATAGTTTTCAAAACTATTAATCGAATAAGGTTTATTTGATAACTTTATTTTTATTAATGAATATTACTTTGAATATTCATTCGAGGACTTATGACTCGGTTTATTTTATTTAAGGAATATTATCTTGAATATTCATTCGAGGACTTATGACTCTGTTTATTCTATTTAATGAATATTATTTTGAATAATCATTCGAGGACTTATGACTCCGCTTATTTACTAAATAATATTCATTATTTTATTAAAGAATAATGTTTCGATAATCAAACTTATTTTCGATTATTCAAATAAAGATCGTACTTTCGTATAAGTATATCTTTGGTTATTTAATATTCATTTCAAGTATGAGTTTTAAAACTTCTACTTCAATTATTTTTATAAAGATTATCCTTATTGGAATATTATTTAAATAATAATATTCAGATATTTTCTAATATAATGGGACTGATTTATTTTATTAAATCAGCATTACTCCAAACATTCTTAAAAATGTTTTTGAGTCTTCAAAATGATTTTTAAAAGTTAGGGCGGATCCCAAAACTCATTTTTATATTTAAGATCCTCCTTTCGAAGGGGATTTAAATACTCGCTCAAAACCTGAGGGATCCGGCTCTGTGGTGTATTTTATATTCACAACAAGGTTGCTATTTTGATAAATGAATTGATTACTTACCCAACGTTCGGGAAGTAAGTCCATCTAATTGAGTCGGCATAAGCGACAGGCCGGGGTACGGTCTATCAAAGTGTAAGTGGCTGGGTGGCAGTCCATCAACACGTAAGAGGCCGGGTGGCGGTCCAGCACAAGGTCCTAATGAAGCCCGGGTGATGACCGGTGGGGGATTCATCCATCTACTAGTAGAAAAGGTTACTTATTGGTATCTTTGTCTGATCAGCAAGATATCGGGTTTATGCCAAGGTTTTCTCCTTTCCAAATTTATTGGATATTGCAACTCTGTTCATACTTTACATGACAGAGGTTTTCAGGAAATGTATGAGAGATATATATGGATATATATATATATCGGGACTTAATGAAGTATCTCATAACTTCATTTCATTCAATAATATTTCAAAGATTGAATCTATTCAAGTCTTATCTTGTAGTCTCATCTATGTGATGAACTTTTGAAACTGATTATACCTTGAACGGTGGTAGTTCAGGTAGTATTCGGAAAAGATATTAGTATATTGGAGTACCTTGTAACTTCATCTTTTCAACTTATATCTGGTTAATTATTATCTTATGCATGACAAAGATTTTCACAAAAATGTTGAGACAAGGTTAGATATATGAGATTACCTTGCAACGATATTTTTATACAGTTATAAACTGGAACTCTGTGTATATTATGCATGGAAGAGGACTTCCAAGATTTTTGAAAAGTATATATACATATATACTGAATATTTTGCGACTTGGTCACGATAAGATATCAAACTTGGTTCATTTCTTCTTGACCAAGACTTTCATGAGTACTATGAGAATGCTCATATATTGTTATTTATTATATATATTATTTCGGTGGGCTTGTTGCTCACCCTTACTTTCTTCTTTCATCACACAACAACAGATAGACAAGATGAACAGGATCAAGCTCCCAATTCGTGAGCGGTTAGGAAACGTTCCGCAGTTTCCTGTAGGCGTTGATGCCGTTGTAGCTGAGGTAGGAACTACCAATAGGCTAGGCTTTCAACTTTTGATGTACCAAACTTATGTATATTTATGAATTGTAATAATGTCAAAGAATATGTAAATTATTCAGAAACCCTTTTATGGTGAAATAGTTTATAATTGTGGAATAAAATGACTTGTGTTATTTTTGGATATTCATCTCTGAGACTATAACTTGTGGTATGTGTGTGTATATTGTGGGGTCACAGTACGCAGTAGTTGGTTGACTGTTAAGATTAAGTATTGATAAGGGAAATGGAACTCGTGACAACCCGAATCCCCAGCCTCGGATTTGGGGGTGTTACAGAAATGGTATCAGAGTTAAGCGTTATAAACCTCAGAGATGATGTGACGTTAAAAATAATAAGTTCACTAAGATAATAAGGACTCTTGCCAAGTTCATAGTCGGACTACCTAACGTAGTACTGACATTTAAAACCCTTATGGGAAGCCTTATAAATATCGTGATAGAAGCGTAGTTCGTTATCGTATATGGTAGCGGGACTCCGAACCCTGAGGTTGAGGAGCAACAACGCGATGATGTTTTACTACATATTGGGGATCAAATTGTGGATCCGATAGAGCATCCTAACGAGGGATCAGATGATGTTCATATTGAGGATGTAGCGGTTGAGGATGTTGTCCTAGAAGGGATTTTTCTGAGGAGGATCCCGTGGAGGATCCTGACAAGAATGAATAAAGGACCACTGAGGAATTGATAACCATGGTTAGGGAAACTACCAGAGGTAGGATTGGTCGGTCACTACCGAAGGTTCGTTCAAGTTCGTAAAGATAGTAGCCCCTTTAACGCGGCTTACTCATAAGACTGAGAAGTTCGAATGGACAGAGAAATGCGAGAACAACTTTCAAGAACTGAAGCAAAGGTTGGTGACGGCTCCTATGTTGGCGTTGCCGGATGGAAAAGGAGATTTTGTGATTTGTAGTGACGCTTCGCATAAGGAATTAGGGTACTTCTTATACAGCACAACAAGGTAATCGCGTACGCGTCAAGACAATTAAGGGAATATAAAATTTGATATCCCAACCCATGAGCTTGGGCTAGTGGCAATAGTTTTGCCCTAAAGATTGGAGGCACTACTTATATGGAGAGAAGTGTAAGATTTACACAAGCCATAAGTGCTCTAGTGCATTTTCACGCAGAAAGAGCTCAACATGCGCCAGAGGAGGTGGTTAGATCTAATTAAGGATTACGATTATGAGGTTCTTTATCATCCAGGGAAAGCTAATATGGTGGCTAATTCCTTAGTAGAAAGGAGAGACTCAAGATGATAATGTCTTTGGGAGAGTTGATAAGAGATTTCAAGAAAATGGAAATAGAAGTGAAGGTAACCAGAGTCGGTATTGAAAGGCTGTTTGAGATTGTAATGGAGCCTGAATTATGGGAAAAGATTAGATTGTGCCAAGAAAAAATAGTAATGAATGAAGGCAGGGAGTCAATGACTGGAAAAGAGATTAATATCGAGAAAGATTAAGGGAATAATGAGGTATTCCGACAAAAAATGGGTTTCAATGTGCAAGAGCTTAATGACGGGATCTTAGATGAAAGTCATAATTCGAGGAATAAGATTTAGGGCAAACCCTGAATGTGATAGTCAGGGAGGACGCTATCAAGATAGAAGGAACCCATAACATAATGAAGTAGAAAATGAGGATTTAAAACATGTAGGATGACCCCGATTATGGGGAGGAGGAGAAAATATTTCATACTGAGAAAACAGAAGTCGAGCAATATAGGGAGAACTGGGACGGTACTCCTATGGGGCAATTCATGGACCTGCCTAAACAAAACTTATACTTTTATTCCCAACCACCACCTTGAGGAAACAATGCGGTAGGAAATCCTTTCATGACCTTTAAGTCGCTAAGCTCTCAGAGTTCCAAGGAACAGGTTGACCCAGTCGAGGCAAGAGCCTGGCTAAAGGAAATATAGGAATCATTTGAGATTCTAAATGATTGACGAAGCACAAAAGACTGTTTTTGTCACTTACCCTCCTAAGAGAGAGGCCACCCGCTGGTGAAAGACCAAGAAAGGCACGGAGCCAAAGGTTATAATAAACTGATTAAAGTTCAGTCAATTGTTTCGGGAAAGTACTTCCCAAGGTTATGGAGATAGTGTAAAAGCTTTAGAGCCGAAACAAAGGCGGACGAGTATGATAAATTATGAATCTAAGATTGTAAAAGTTGTCAAGATTTGTTCTGAGGACTAGAATCCCAGAATGACGTGATGTTTGAAGTCAATGATTAGTAAGTTCATGAAATGATTGTAAGAGAAAGGAAAATAAAAAGAAACTGAAGTGGAAAGGAATATAAAGGCAATAGAGTTTGAGGAATGATAAGGGAGTTAGGTATGGGAAACCCTAAGAAACCCTTGCAATAAATATAGAGAAGTGTGTCATCATCACTGTGATGGCGATTGATCATGAGATAAATTCAAGGTTTGAAGGCGTAAGCGATACGTATAGTTAATTCCCCTGAAGTTGACAGTATTCGATGAAAATTTGAGATAGATCGATTGATTAATATGGAAACACGGATGGACTGAGGAGACAAGAAACTAAGAAATTAGGAAAATTGGATGAAGGAAGTGACCTTCAAGAATGTGAAGTGTAAGACCGAGGGCATGATACCCAGAAAGGGAGACGCCAGGTATGAAAGATATCCCAATATTGAGATGATTGTTGAGATAAATAAAAGAGGTAAATGAGTAGTTAGAACTAAAAGGTTCACGTTGAACACGACCAATATCTTCTAGAACTTCCCTGTTATCATTACTGAATCAGGCAAGAAAAATAGATAACCGTTGTTATCTTTTGGAGGCCATATTGATTAACCTTGTTAGTCCCTTAACAATATAGCAAGAATTACAGAAGGGGGGTTGAATGGAATTCTTGAACCTTTTTCTTGAAATAAAAATGTTCAACTAGATTATGGATATATTTGTTTTGATTAGCACAATGCGGAATGTAAACTTGAATGAATCAAAACATAAGTAATTAAAAACAAGAGTCTTTAAAAACTTTCTGGTGGATTTAAACAATTCCACCAGAGATATATTTAATATATCGAGAGGACTCTGTGTGCAGAAATGCTCACAGCTGCTTACACAAAATAGAACTGCTAAGAACACAGGAAATGCTAAAGATAGTGCTTACAAAGATTTCTCTTTTGTTGTTTCTTAGCTATCTCAGTTATATTTTCTATTTGCTACTCTCTTGGTTTATATATTACCAAGATTACAAAGTCAAAAGAACTGAACAAATATAAAATCTAACAGTTTTGATCTTTGCTGCTTTTCATCCTCTATTACCCAGTTAATGGGCTTCCACAGTGTACTTGTATCCAACTCAACGGCTGTGTGTCAGCTTTCACTGTTCAACTGATGTTTGAATCTTGATATGATCATCTGTCGACTTTCAGATCATCCGTCGATGACTTAATTGATCATCCGTCGACTGCTATGTTAAACATCCGTTGATAGTCATTTGATCATCCGTCAAAGCTTTGTTAAGCATCCGTTGGTAGCTATTTTGGTCATCCGTCGAAGCTTTGTTAATCATCCGTTGGTAGCTATTTTGGCACTTGACTTCATTTCACTTATACAGAATTACAAGACATTGCTTATGTACAGTTAATCAACCTATTCTGCATATCTAGTTAAAGTCAACATGACTTATATGCTACTCCAGATTCTATACAAAGGTGCATACAATACTGTGCTATAAACTTATTATTACATAAGCTACTCACTCGATAGATAATAAGTTAATCATCCGTTGGGACTATAATGAGTTATCCGTCGGGACTATAATTCTTATCCGTCGAGTGCTACATTATTTCACTAAGTAAAATCTACTTAGATGTTTTGTTTACGTAATCATCAAGTACACAACATATTCACAATAATCTCCCCCAATTTATGTCTACCGGAATTGTAGCCATAAATTAAGAGATACTTGATGATAACAAAACATCCTAAACATATATCTTTAAAGATAAGCAGATAAAACTGAAAGTGCTTCAATTTAAACAAAAATGTACAAGGTTTGGCTCACAGTCAGTTCAAGATGCTCCTCTAGTCTGAGCAGATTTTTCTAGATTCTTGAAGGTCTGGATCTTCTTCCAAGCTTTCTATTATTTTCTTCAATTTGATTCTGGAGCTGTCTGTGGAATTCTAATTCATCAGATTCTAAGAGATCTAACATTTCTTGCATTTCCAAGAGAGTCTCATTGCTAGAGATACTCAATTGGTCTTCTAATCTGAAGAATCTTCTCACACCCTTGTCATCCATGAATTCCATCAGCCAGTAGGGCCTTAGATGCACTCTTCTCCCTGTGTCTGGGATGATAAGAGTTTTGGGTAGTGCATCTTTGGCTCTAACACTCCTTAGCTCTTCAATCTTCTTCAATACTAATCTTCTTGCAGTTACATTGAACCCAAAGTTTTTCTTGAAGGATGAATAGACTTTGATCAACACAGCTTGGCTTTCTTGAAGTATCCTGTGAAGAGGCCACTGAATCTCCCTTCCCCCTTTGTACTTGAACACCAACCTTTCAGGTAGGTTTCTGTATGCATCAATTGCCCTTACCTCATCCAGCTCCTCCAGATAAAGGTTTAGATCTGAGAATTCTTTGATGTCACACAAGTACAAGTAGTCTCCTCTGTTGACCTTGGGTTGAGCTTTGACTACTGACTTGGATTTGAGAGGTGACAGCTTCACTTTCTCGACTGCCCTTGATTTTGTCCTTCTTGGCTTAGTAAGAATTGGCAAGTTGAATTCAGGAATTGGTAATTTATTCCACTCTATTGGCTCATCCTTTGGCACAATAGGCTCTCCATGTATGTTCCTGTAGGGGTCCACCACCCTTATGTCTTCAAACACCACAGAAGGCTTTGATGCTTGAGTTTCAGCTTGAGTGGATTCCTTTGGAAATTGATCTTCCAATTCCTTGTCAACAACATCCAACTTTCTTTTTGTTCTTTTAGCCAGTTCTTTCTTTCTTTGGGATTTCTTCTATTTTTCAATCTTCTTCTCTAATTCAGTAGCTTGAGATGGTTGAGAGGGAATTTGTTGAGAAGAATTCACAGCCTGTAGCTTGGCCAAGATAGCAAACTATTCTTTCTTTTGTTTAGACTTCTTTGCATCTAGAGCAACTTGCCTCTTTTCCTGCTTCAATCTGGCTTTTTCTTCTTCCTTTGCATGAGCAAATTGTGGATGTCCAGCTACCACATAAATCTAGATCTTTGTAAAGGAGAATAGATCTTGACAGAAGCTTCTTTTCATCAGGCTTGGGTGTCTCATACACAGAATCCATAGGGTTCTTCAAAGATAACTTTGGATAGTTTGCCCTTGGTTTAAGAATTATCTCAGCCTTTGTAGTCTTGATGCAGGAAGATTGTCCTTTCTCCAGATAGTTCATGCTCATCTCATGCACATTGATTGGCTTGACATGAGAGTGATGGATGGCTGACTGATCTGGTTCCTTGACTAATTGAAACTTTTTCTGTATTTCCTCATCAATCTTTTTCCAGTTGATCAGAGTCAACTCTCCTTTATCAGCATCTTTCAAATTTGCTGCTGCTGCATTTATAAGATCTATACCATCTGCAACTAGTGGCTTGGAGATAGTAATTGAAGGTACAATTACTTTGCTGATTTGAACTAGAAGTTTCTCCCCCTCAATTGGTCATTTCTCCCCCTTACTTGATTCTCTCTCCCCCTTTTTGTTATCATCAAGTGGAGGAGTTAGGCCTTGTGCTTTAGCCAGTTGCATAAGAAGATTTGTCCGAGTCTGTTGATTTTGAAGAAGTAGAGCCACTGAATTCTCAATAACCTGAACTCTGTTCTCCAGCTTGGCTATCTTCTTGTCAGAATCTGATTCTCTCCTCAATCTTAGTAATAGATCATGCATGGTACCATATGGCATTATTGAATCCAGCTTCTCAGAGTTATATGTCTTTAAGTCAGCTATCTCCTTTTTGAATTCATCCACACTGAGATTTTGTCTTGAGTGTTGGATCTTCATTAAATGTAAAGAGTCTAGGTGAGCTTGAAGAACAGCCTTGGTACCAGCATCTGAAGCTTCCTGAAGGGCTTGCTGAATAGCTATTACTTGTTTTACCAAAGACACCTCAAATTGCCCTGGTGAAAATTCCTTTGCCCATGCCCATTTAGGTAAACTGAAAGCAGAACTTGGGCCTTCAGCTCCCCCTAAGTTCATGCTTCCATCCAAAGAACCAGAGTCATCATCATCAGAATTTACTCCAAATTCTTCAGATGGCTCTCCAGCTTGAGAAGGCATTCTGTTCACAGCAGCTTTATCTCTTTGAAGAGATTCTGTGATGTGCACTAAATTCAAAGTCTGCTCTGCCTCCACATTGCCCTGAGCAGCCAACAGTTGATAGGCTGAAACAGGGTGAGTAAAAGTGTCAGCATCCAAGGAAATGTTATCAATTACAACTCTGTAATGTTGCTGAAATTGTCTTTCCTTTTCAGCATCATCCACAATCATTGACTCACTAGCAATGGCTGGTTCCATCCTTATTTCCCCAGTACCTGCCTTTCTCTCATATTCTCTCTTTTGTTGCATCAGGGTCTCACCCTGGCTCCTCACCCTCACACCCTCACCTTCACCTACTAAGGTGGGACTCCTCTCACTCACTTTTGCCAATCCTGAATGAATAGATTGCTGAGATTCACTCTTTTCCTCTCCTTTTGCCTGGGAGCAACCCAGCCTCTCACTCAATGCACTCTCCTCTCTCAGTCCTTAGAGTGATTGTATTACCACCAAATCTTCTGCACTTGAAATTATTGAAGTTTGAAGTTGTACAGAGACACTCGACAGATAAGTGATATCCGTCGGGTGAGTAGTAAAGCTATCCGACGGATAACTGCTGTTAAGCTTATCCGTCGGGATACAATCACTACTCGACGGATGAGCAATATCCATCGAGAGAGTAGAAATGAATGAGTTGGGAAGAGAAACTATTGTTGAATCTGTGTTGATTGAAGTTATTTGAGGCACAGATGTCACAATAGAATCAGAAAAAATTGGCAAGTGAGCCAACAAATCATCTAAAAGATGATGCTCACTTGCACTAGATTATGGCTTCCCCAACAGAGTTAAAGAAGGGGAATCAGGAATTGAAGTGTTTATCATGTCCACTTCCAGTGAGTTAGTTGGTGAGTATTATGTTTCTGTGGCTTCTATTATGAGAGATTTTGGCTATGACTCCACATTTATTGGAGCCACATCAATCTGAATTTGAGAAGGTGCAGGGACTGTGTCTTTAGCACCAGTTTGCACTAAGTGTGTGCCCTGTGCATCCCCAGTTGTTTTGGATTTCTTCTTTCTAGTGTAAGTTTGGTGTGAGCTTGTGTCCCTAACCCTCTTGGCCTGTGCTCTTGGATGAGAGCTTTGTTCAATAGCCACATCCTTTTGGGAGGATGCAGCTAGAAGTGAGCTTTTGTCCTTTTTAAGCACTACAGTTTATTGGGAAACTACAGTGTGGCTAGGCTGGGATTCACTCAACTCTCCAACCTTATCCTTGGGGTTTCTTTGATGTTCACCCCTTCCCTCACCTATCTTACCCACCTTCACACTCCCCTCTTTGGTTTTGGTAGATTTTTGAACTGGTACCTTTTGAGAGATACCAGAGGGGGTTTTCTTTGATTTGGATTTAGAAATTGCAGTTGTTTTGGCAGCTTTGGTAGGCAACTGTTTGGTCATTGTCACAGTTGCCATAACTATGCCTGAAGTCAAAGAAATAGAAGAGATTGGAATAGTTGAGGGTCTGGATGAACTTACCTCACTTACCTGAGGTGTCAGCATTACAGGAAAATAGAACATTGGCACATCCTTGTGATGGTTGGCTCTGTTCAAGTCTGCAATGATTCTTCTCTCTTGAACCCAACAAGCTAATTTGTTGTTTGGGTTCTCAAGTTCAATCTCTTGACAAAAATGGTTAGCCAAAAGCATAAAAAATCTAGCATAGTAAATATTCTTTCCTCTTTTGGCTAAGTCACCTAGTTTAAAACCTAACTCATACACAACAAGGTCACTGAAATTGTAATATTTGTCTGTAACTAGCATGTATAGCATGTTAAGCATGGAAATGTTCATAGAATCAAAATTACTGATTTTTCCAGAAAAGACTTTAGTTACTACATCACACAAGTAACTCCATTCCTTCCTAAGACCTAGTCTTCTAATTTCACTTAGTTTTGCAGTAGGAAGTGCATAATGAATGGAATTGAGCATATTGACAATATTAGTGTCAGTGTGTGGTGCAGTTACATTATCATCAGGAATCTTGAAACATGCTTTTATTACATCACTATTGATACAGAAATCATTATCTTTGATGGTTAGAGTGATGGTTTTATCAGTAGAGTTGTAGATTGTTGTTGTCCACATCTCCTTAACAACTTCACAATAAATTGTGGGTGATTCCAGCATGGCAAAACTTAACTTGCAGTTGTTCACGAAGTCCATGATCTTATGATAGTCTTCAGATTGCTGAATCCCCTTATTGACCAAGGCAGTGAAGTTGTTCTTCTCATAGATGAACCCAGTCTGTGACATGATCTTAACTACGGGTGCCATTGTTAGAGAAGAAAAGCTTGAAGAGAAAGAGGATTTTTGCTTGAGAGAGAATGAAGTAACACAGTTGAATTTGAGAATGATAAAAGAAAATGATTAGAATGAAATAAGCTTTTATACTTTACTCAAAATCAACTGATAAAAATAATAAAGAGAAGTAAATTACCCAATAGAAATTGTCTAAAATAGTCGTTTTAAAATAAACTGTAAAAATGCCACCCATTATCCATCGTGTAATGCTTACAAACTGTAAGTATACTCGATGGATAATGTTCAGGGAATTAACGGTTAAGATTTAGACACTTCGACGGATGAGGATAAGTTGATATCCGTCGAGCTTTAAAGTACTTCAGAAAAGTAATTGATTTTTATTTACAATTTGTATATCGACGGATGACTCAACTCGATGGATAATGGTCATCCGTCGAGATGCAAATTTTTACTTAGCCAAAATTTTCATCCAAGACTAAAAATCAGTTAAATTTCTGGCAACTTTTCAACTTGCAAAATAATTCAGATAAATTCAAGAGTAATTAAGCATACCTAACTCACTTACCAACCTAGAAAAGGTGGATTCATCCAGTGGTTTGGTAAAAATATCTGCAAGTTGCTTCTCACTTGGAACAAAATGTAACTCTACAGTACCATTCATTACATGTTCCCTTATGAAATGGTACTTGATGTCTATATGCTTTGTCCTTGAATGTTGCACTGGATTTTCAGTGATGGCAATTGCACTTGTGTTGTCACAGAAAATAGGAATCCTTTCAACTTGCAAACCATAGTCTAGCAATTGATTTTTCATCCATAAAATCTGTGCACAGCAACTGCCAGCAGCAATATATTCAGCTTCAGCTGTAGAAGTAGAAACTGAATTTTGCTTTTTACTGAACCAGGACACAAGCTTGTCTCCTAAAAATTGACAGGTTCCTGTTGTGCTTTTTCTATCAATTCTGCAACCTGCATAATCTGCATCTGAATAACCAGTTAGATCAAAGCCAGAATCTCTAGGATACCAAATGCCAAGGTTTGGTGTTCCTTTGAGATATCTGAAGATTCTCTTAATAGCTATCAAATGAGACTTGTTATTCCTAGTGAACTAACAATGAGATTTATAGAAGGGGGTTGAATGTAAATCTCAAAACTTTTTCAAGTTTTGAGCAGTTTCAAAGGCTGTGTGTTTAAGATAAACAAGTGTGTGAATTGCTTTAAGCTAATATAGACAGATATATATTCAAGCACAAAAGTACAGAACACAACAGACCTTAAAAACTTTTCTGGTGGATTTGTTGTTCCACCAGAGATGGTATTTCAGAAAATCTGTGATTCAAGAAGTTGATCACAGCTGCATCCTAGTACAAACTAGATAATTTTTCTCAAGATTTTTCTAAACAGCTCTGGAAAAATTCTATTCTAATTACTAGCTGCTACTTGGTTTATATAACACCAAGTTTACAAGTGAAGACAAAGATAAAAAGTACAATAATAAAATAAGTTCTCCACTTGTTTCTTCTCCATTTTACTCCAGTGTATTGTTGACTATTGCCTCTTTATACTAGAGTAGAACGGCTGCTTTTTCTGATGTTCTTGAAATAGGCTACCACATCTCAGTTGTCTCTGTCAACCCATGTGCGTCTGTTTGTAGGTACAACTACCACTTGTCAACTGCTATTTAGCAGAACATCCGTTGAAGCCTTCATCCGTTGATGGCTTTATCCGTTGATGTGTTAGCAGTTGAAGCTCTATCCGTTGATGCACTCATCCGTTGAAGGATGTTATCCGTTGAAGCTTTAGAGACATCCGTTGAAGCTTTGTTTCTCATCCGTTGAAGGTCTTTAAGTTATCCATTGACACCATTTCATTTATACAAAATTACTCTCCCCCTTTTTGTTATCATCAAGGAGAGGGGTCAAGCCCTGTGCTTTTGCCAGCTGCATAAGTAGATTTGTTTGAGATTGTTGGTTGTGAAGAATGGTGGCCACAGAATCTTCAATAACTTGAACTCTGTCTTCCAATTTGGCCAGCCTCTTTTCAGTATGTGATTCCTTTTTCAATCTCAACAAAATGTCCTGCATTGTACCAAATGGCATGACTGAATCCAATTTTTCAGAATTGTAGGATTTCAAGTCAGCAATATCCTTTCTGAGTTCATCCACACTCAGATTCTGTCTTACTTGCTGCAACTTCATGAGATGCAGTGAGTCCAAGTGAGCTGTAAGGATAGCCTTTGTACCAGCATGAGAAGTTTTCTGAATGGCCTGTTTGACAGTACTGATTTGTTTGACTAAGGAGACATTGAATTGCCCTGTTGTAGACTCCTTTGTGAAGGCCCATTCAGGTAGATTTGGAATAGAACTAGGGCCTTCATCTCCCCCTAAGTTCATGCTTCCATCAGAAGAAACAAAGTCATCATCATCAGAATTTACTCCAAATTCTTCAAATGACTCACCAGCTGTTGAAGGCATCTTGTTAATAGCAGTTTTGTCCCTTTGAAGAGATGTTGTTGTATGTACTAGATGTAGTGTCTTTTCTGCCTCCACATTGCCCTGTGCAGCCAATACTTGATAGGCTGAAACAGGATGAGTAAAAGTGTCAGCATCCAAGGAAATGTTATCAATTACAGCTTTGTAATGTTGCTGAAATTGTCTTTCCTTTTCAGCATCACTCACAATCATTGACTCACTAGCAATGGCTGGATCCATCCTTATATCTGCTGTACCTGCCTTTCTCTCATTTTCTCTATGTTCTTGCATCAGGGGCTCCCCCTGGCTCACACAACTCACTCCCTCACCTTCACCTACTAAGATGGTACTCCTCTCACTTACTTTTGCCATGCTGGAAGAAATAGCATGCATATTTGAGCTCTCAATCTCTCCTTTTGCCTGGGAGCAACCCAGCCTCTCACTCAAATTGTCACTCCCTTCCCTCAGTCCTAGAAGTGATTGTACAGTAATCAAGTCTTCTACACTTGGAATTGTTTCAGTTGTGTGTGTAGAGACTATCAACGGATGAGGAATAGCCGCTGAAGGTGAAACTGATGGTATCAACGGATAACTGCTGTTAAGCTTATCCGTTGAAGAACAACCACTTGTCAACGGATGAGTGATATCCGTTGAAGAAGGAAAAGAAGTAGAAATTGAAAGTGATATAACTGTTGAATCTGTGTAGATTGATATGAGTTTTGGTGACACAGATCCTTCAATTACATCTGAAAGAATTTGCGGGTGATCCAACAAATCATCTAAAAGATGATGATCACCTGTATTTGAATGGGGCTCCTCCCTGAGTTGTAAAGAGGGAGAATCAGGAATTGATGGGAATAACATATCCACATCTAGAGATGGTGAAGAAGTGTATGGTGATTGATGTGTGTTAATTGTGAGAGAATGGGGCTGTGACTCCACATTTGTTGGAGCCACATCAAACTGAGTTTGAGAAGGCATAGATACAGATGGATGTATCTGTGCAGTGTGTGCACCCTGTGTAGAAGATTGGGTTCTAGCTCTCTTTCTTCTAATAAAGGCTTTTGTTGGTGAGTGTTTGGCTTTAGTGTCCCTCCTTCGTTTGTGTGTTCCTGGTTGGGAACTATTTTCAATAGTTACATCCTTTTGGGAGGATGCAGCTAGGGATATGCTAGTAACCTTTTCAACCACCACAGCTTTTTGAGAAACTGTGGCTTGGCTAGCTTGGGAAGCACTTTTCTCTCCTTCCTTATCCTGGGGGTTTCTTTGATGTTCACCCCTCCCCTCACCACTCACACCCTGTTCACTCCCCTCAGGGTTAATGGTAGGTGTTACAACTGTTGTCTTTTGAGAAACAACAGAGGTGGTTTTCTTTGTCTTTGATTTTGAAAGTTTAGTTTTGGTGACCTTGGTAGGAATCTGTTGGGGCATTGTCACAGATTCCATGGCCACACTAGAAGATAAAGAAATAGAGGGGTTGGAAGAAGTAGGAGTTGTAGAAGCAATTACCTCACCTACCTGAGGTGCATTCATGATTGGTAAATATACCAATGGCACACTGCTGTTGAGATCCATTCTCAATAAATCTGCAAGAACTCTTTTCTCTTGTGCCCAGCACTTGAGTTTATTATTCTCATTCGTAATGACCAAACCTTCAGCAACATGGTTAGCCAATAACATAAATAATCTAGCATAATAGATGTTATTAGGTCTATTAGCTTTGTTACCTAATCTAGTACCCAATTCTAGCATAACATAGTTGCTAAAATTAAAATACCTATCAGAAACAAGCATATAGAGCATATTAACAAGAGATGAAGTTATGGCATCAAAATTGCTAATTTTCCCAGAGAAAACCTTGATAAAGGCATCCCCAAGAAAACTCCATTCTTTCCTAAGGCCTTTTCTTTTAATACTCCCTAAACTAGCAGAGTTAAGAGAATAACCTATGGAATCTAACATGCTGGATACATCATTATCAGTGTGTGGTGTCATGGCATTGTTCTCAGGTAATTTAAAACATGCTAGTAAGTCATCACAGTTAACACATTGATTTTTACCTTTGAGAGTGAAGGAGATAGTCATATCTATGGAGTTGAACTCAGCAGTTGTCCAAATTTCCTCAACTACTTCACAGTAAATCGTTGGGGCTTCCAGCATTGCATAGCTAAGTTTACAGTTTTTGATGAAGTCCATCATTTTGTGATAATCTGAGTGGGCTTCATTCTTTTCTACCAAAGCTATGAAATTGTTCTTCTCATAGATGAACCCAGATTGAGACATAATCTTTGCTACTGGTGCCATTGTTGTGAGTAGAAATTGCAGAGAATAACTTGAAGGTTTTGCAGAGAGAAAATGGTAAAAGCTTTGAAATTTCAAGAAAGCGTAAAGTAAAAATGAAAAATCAGAAGGGCTTATATACTTTCTCAAATTAAAAAAAACATAAATAAGAGATTAAACAATAAATATATGTAAGTGAATTTCAGCCGTTTAAGAATAAACTGTAAGTATTCTAAAAACTACCTTTAAAACAAATACATACAGCTGTATGTATGAGTATCAACGGTTAAGACAATAGAATCAACGGCTGTGAAACACTTGAATCGACTGATGTGATATTTCAACGGATAAGGTAAACTGTCATCCGTTGAAGATCACTTCAGTTTTATCCGTTGACGGATAAAACTTCCAGAAATGTATATGACTTTCAACGGATAATGAACATCCGTTGACAGAACAATTTTGACTTTCAACGGATAGGGAATATCCGTTGATGGAATAATCTATGTTAAAAATCAAATTTGTTCTTGCAGCTTATACATTTCAGGCTCCAATTCAAATTGCAATAAGGACATGAATTTTAAGAGTAATTAAGCATACCTAGCTCACTTACCAATCTTGTGAATGTTGATTCATCAAGTGGCTTGGTAAATATGTCTGCAATTTGTTGTTCACTTGGAACAAAATGAAGTTCCACTGTACCTTTCATCACATGTTCCCTAATGAAGTGGTACTTGATGTCAATGTGCTTGGTCCTTGAGTGCTGCACAGGATTCTCTGTTATGGCTATGGCACTTGTGTTGTCACAAAAAATAGGAATTCTATCAACATGTAGTCCATAATCAAGGAGTTGATTCCTCATCCATAACACTTGAGAGCAGCAACTTCCAGCAGCAATGTATTCAGCCTCAGCTGTAGAAGTAGAGACTGAATTTTGCTTTTTGCTAAACCATGATACAAGCTTGTTTCCCAGGAATTGGCAGGAGCCTGTTGTACTTTTCCTGTCTATTTTGCAACCTGTATAGTCTGCATCTGAGTAGCCAATTAGATCAAAACCAGACTCTCTAGGGTACCAAATTCCTAGATTTGGAGTCCCCTTGAGATATCTGAAAATTCTTTTAATAGCTACTAAGTGAGATTCTTTAGGGTCAGCTTGAAATCTAGCACAGAGACATGTAGAAAACATTATATCTGGTCTACTGGCAGTTAAATATAAAAGTGAACCAACCATGCCTCTATAACTTGTAATGTCCACAGACCTTTCAGTCTTATTTAATTCAAGTTTGGTGGCAGTGGCCATGGGAGTTTTTGCAGATGAACATTCTATTAAGTCAAACTTCTTTAAAAGATCATAAATATATTTAGTTTGACTAATGAAAATTCCATCACTAACTTGTTTAACTTGTAAACCAAGAAAATAGGTTAGTTCTCCCATCAGGCTCATTTCATAATTACTTTGCATTAGCTTAGCAAACTTTTTACAAAGCTTATCATCTGTAGATCCAAATATTATGTCATCTACATAAATTTGAACAAGTATACTAGAGCCATTAACATTCCTAAAGAAGAGAGTTTTATCAACAGTACCTCTAGTGAAGTGATTCTCCAAAAGGAATTTTGATAAGGTTTCATACCAGGCTCTAGGTGCTTGCTTCAGTCCATAGAGTGCTTTCAACAGATAATACACATAGTCTGGAAAATTTGAATCTTCAAACCCTGGAGGTTGACTTACATAAACTTCTTCCTCCAATTTCCCATTTAGAAATGCACTCTTGACATCCATCTGATAGACTTTGAAATTGGCATGGGCTGCATAGGCTAGAAAAATTCTGATGCCTTCAAGTCTTGCAACATGAGCATATGTCTCATCAAAATCTGTTCCCTCTTGTTGAGAATAGCCTTTAGCAACCAATCTGGCTTTATTCCTTATGACAATGTCATTTTCATCTATCTTGTTTCTGAATACCCATTTTGTGTCAATAGGACTCTTGTTCTTTGGTTTGGGTACCAGCTTCCAAACTTTGTTTCTCTCAAATTGGTTCAGCTCTTCCTGCATAGCTAATATCCAATCTGGATCCAATAAAGCTTCTTCCACTTTCTTAGGTTCCTCCTGAGATAGAAAACTACTATACAGACATTCATCTTGAGTAGCTTTTCTTGTTTGCACTTTAGATGATGCATCACCAATGATCAGTTCAAAGGGATGATTCTCGGTCTATTTCCTTTGAGGTGGAAGATATACTCTAGATGAGGTGGCCTCAGTATTGTCATGATGTGAGACAGAGTGTTGATTAGTTGAAACTCCCCCTGAGTTGTTGGTCCTTTGCAGGGAACTTGGAGTTCTATCAACTGATGATGTAAATCGATTATCCGTTGATGAACTATGATCAACGGATGCTTCATTTTGTACTTCAACGGATGATGCACTATGTCTTTCAACGGATACTGCATTGCCTCTATCAACGGATGCAGAATTTTGTGCATTATCCAAGGGCATGTTTTGAATCCCTTTTGAAGTGTCATCTCCATTAGTCTCCTCTTCACTATCATCAAAATATATCTCAATGTTGTCAAATTTGAGTCTCTCATGGTGTCCCTCATCTGTTAGTCCATCAATCTTTTTATCATCAAACACAACATGCACAGATTCCATAACAATGTTGGTTCTTAGATTGTAGACTCTATAAGATTTTCCAGCTAAGTAACCAACAAGTATCCCTTCATCAGCCTTTGCATCAAACTTCCCTTTATGGTCAGATTGATTTCTCAGTATAAAGCATTTACATCCAAAGACATGAAGAAAGTTTAGAGTTGGTTTTCTTCTCTTGAACAACTGATAAGGAGTCATGCCTTTAGCTTGATTGATCAAAGAAATATTCTGAGTGTAGCAGGCATAATTAACAGCTTCAGCCCAGAAATATGTTGGTAACTTTGATTCTTCAAGCATTGTTCTAGCAGCCTCAATTAAAGATCTGTTCTTTCTTTCAACTATCCCATTTTGCTGAGGTGTTCTTGGAGCTGAGAACTCATGCATGATTCCATTTTCTTCACAGAACAGCCTCATTGTCAAATTCTTGAACTCAGTTCCATTGTCACTCCTGATATTCCTAACCTTCAAGTCAGGATGATTATTGACTTGCTTGATGTGATTGATAATGATTTCACTTGCTTCATCCTTTGATCCAAGAAAATAGACCCATGAAAACTTTGAGAAATCATCTACAATCACTAAGCAATATTTTTTTCTTGCAATTGACAATACATTGACTGGTCCAAACAAATCCATATGTAGCAGCTGTAATGGTTCATCAATTGTTGTTTCAAGCTTCTTTTTGAATGATGCTTTCCTTTGTTTGCCTTTCTGACAAGCATCACACAAACCATCCCTTGAGAATTCAACAAGAGGAATTCCTCTAACTAAGTCCTTTTTGACTAGATCATTCATTGTTTTGAAATTCAAATGGGATAGCTTCTTGTACCATAGCCAACTTTCAACTGGACTTGCTTTGCTGAAGAGACAAGTAATAGATTCTGCATCAGTAGAGTTGAAGTCAGCTAAGTACACATTTCCTTTTCTAACTCCAGTTAGAACCATTTTGTTGTCTTTCTTACTGGTGACAACACAGGCTTCAGAATTGAAGGAAATTGTATTCCCTCTATCACATAGTTGACTGATGCTCAGTAAGTTGTGCTTGAGACCATCAACTAATGCAACTTCATCAATGATGACATTCCTTGTTGAAATCAAGCCATATCCCATAGTAAACCCTTTGCTGTCATCTCCAAAGGTTATGCTAGGGCCAGCTCTCTCCTTAAACTCTGTGAGCAGGGAGAAATCTCCTGTCATGTGTCTTGAACAGCCACTGTCCAAGTACCATAGATTTCTTCTGTTTCCCTGCACACCATAAAATCAATCAAGTTGATTTTGGTACCCAAGTTTCCTTGGGTCCATTCATGTTAGCCTTTCTCCTAGACTTCATTCCTCTTGCATCTTTAGACTTAGGTAACTTTGAGTCAACCTTGATCTTAGATGTAGTTGGTTGAGGTGTAGGGTTAGTCACAGAATCATTTAGCACATTTGGAATTTGATAAGGCATGGATTGTGCAAACATGTTATTCCACATAGGCATATTGTATGACATTTGAGGCATACTAAATGCAGCAAGATAAGGATTGTTAAAATATGGCATGTTTGCAAAATGTGCATAAGGATTCTGTTGAGACATAACAGGCATAGCATGCAGAGGTGATGCAGACATATTAGGCATGGAAGAGGGTACAGGTATGGGAGTTTTCTTAATAGATTTGCAATTAGCAGATAGATGATTAACACTATTACAATGCACACAGCTTTTTCTAGGAGCATACTTATCAGGTGTGTAATTGTTGTGTTTGTTAACCCCTACCTTCCCATTTCTATTAGATTTCCTTTTAGTTTCCTTTTTATCCTCAACCACTTTGAGCCTATTCTTTAACTGTTCTAAGGTCATGTGTCCTATATTCACCTTACTGAAATCTTTGGATGTGCTTGCTTCTTCTTTGACAAAGTTCTTGGAAGTTGAACCAAACTTTTTGTTGAGTTTCTTTAGATTTTCATTTTTAGAAACATCTGCCTATTTTAATTGAGGAACCTTCAACGAATGCTCCTTTTCTTCCTTCAACGGATAATTTTCATCATCCGTTGATTCCACATCCGTTGACAGCCCATCAATTAATTCCATTTTCTTTTTGTTTTTATCCCAGGCAGTCTCACAAAATGATTCAATTCCTTGGACCTTGACAATTTGAGCACTAACATCCCTAGATGTCTTCCAGGCTTTGATCACCTCTTGCTCTCTCTCTAATTGATTAGAAAGTATTTCTACTTTCTTAACAGATTCAGCTAGTTCATTTTCAACAGATATACAATGTAGCTTAGTTTTCTCTAGGTCAATCAACTTATCTTCTAACACAGCATTTCTATTACTTAAAAACAGATTGTTCTCTTTAATCCTACTATTTTCTTTAGCAAGAGATTTAAGAGACACACGCAAGTGATACAATTCAGTAGACATGTCATTAAAAGCATCATTGCACTCTTCTTTAGTAAGCTGTGTTAAATCAGTAGTGATTACCTGGTTGCTTGATGAACTAACTTCATTTTCCTCAGAATCAGCCATGAGAGCCAAGTTGACATATTCCACATCTTCATCCTCTTCTTCTCCGTCAGCTGCCCAGTCTTTTTCTTGAGTAATGAAAGCCTTCTCCTTTTGCTTGAGCAGATCAAAATATTTCTTTTTGTAATCTACTTGGTCAAATTTCTTCTTTTCAGAAGTTGGCTTTCTGCACTCACTTGCAAAGTGTCCACTTATACCACAATTGAAACACTTGAACTTGGATTTGTCCACCATGTTCTTATGAGGTTTAGTGGCCTTGTGTTTTTCTTAAATTTCATCTTTGCAAATCTTCTGGACAGAAATGCAAGATGCTCATCAATACCATCAGAGTCATCTTGACTGGAGTTGTCTTCATTCTCAGCAACTTGCTCCTTACCCTTGCTTGATTCTGATTTGCTTGTGCCATGTTTGGAGTTTAATGTTGATCTCACAGTTTCTTGTCTGCATTCTTTCTCATTTTCAGCTACCAAGGCAACTGAACCTCCTTTCTTTCTTCCCTTCTCCAATACCTCATCCTGTTCCAGCTCTAGTTCATAAGTCTTCAAGATTCCATATAATCTTTCAAGAGTGAAGTCCTTATAATCTTGAGAGTTTCTCAAGGAGACAGTCACGGGTTTCCATTCCTTTGGCAAGGATCTTAAAAATTTAAGATTTGAATTCTTCACCTGGTACACTCTACCATACAGCTTCAGTCCATTCAACAGCTTTTGGAATCTGTTGAATGTGTCATTTAAAGATTCATTTTCTTCAAAATGAAAATACTCATACTGTTGAATGAGAAGCTGCATTTTGTTTTCTTTTACTTGTTCTGTACCTTCACACAGTAGCTGAACTGTGTCCCAAACCTCTTTGGCAGTTGTGCAATTTATCATATTATCAAACATATCCTTGTCAAGACCATTAAACAAAATGTTCATAGCCTTTTTATCCTTGTGGACTTCTTCTGTGTCTTTCATTGTCCATTCTGCTCTAGGTTTTGGAATGGATTGACCAACAACAATTATGGCTGTAGCAACTGTGGCTACTTTGTGGGGAATGTGAGGACCATTCTCAATGCAGTTTACATAACCTTCATCTTGGGAGAGTAGATGAAGGTGCATTTTCACCTTCCAATGGTGATAACTGTCTTTGTCAAGAACTGGGATTTTTACTCCAATATCCTTCTTACTCATCTTTGTTAGTTTCCAAGAACTTTAAACTCTTTGTGTGTCAAGAGCCTGCTCTGATACCAATTGTTATTCCTAGTGAACTAACAATGAGATTTACAGAAGGGGGGTTGAATGTAAATCTCAAAACTTTTTCAAGTTTTGAGCAGTTTCAAAGGCTGTGTGTTTAAGATAAACAAGTGTGTGAATTGCTTTAAGCTAATACAGACAGATATATATTCAAGCACAAAAGTACAGAACACAACAGACCTTAAAAACTTTTCGGGTAAGATTTGTTGTTCCACCAGAGATGGTATTTCAGAAAATCTGTGATTCAAGAAGTTGATCACAGCTGCATCCTAGTACAAACTAGATAATTTTTCTCAAGATTTTTCTAAACAGCTCTGGAAAAATTCTATTCTAATTACTAGCTGCTACTTGGTTTATATAACACCAAGTTTACAAGTGAAGACAAAGATAAAAAGTATAATAATAAAATAAGTTCTCCACTTGTTTCTTCTCCATTTTACTCCAGTGTATTGTTGACTATTGCCTCTTTATACTAGAGTAGAACGACTGCTTTTTCTGATGTTCCTGAAATAGGCTACCACATCTCAGTTGTCTCTGTCAACCCATGTGCCTCTGTTTGTAGGTACAACTACCACTTGTCAACTGCTATTTAGCAGAACATCCGTTGAAGCCTTCATCTGTTGATGGCTTTATCCGTTGATGTGTTAGCAGTTGAAGCTCTATCCGTTGATGCACTCATCCGTTGAAGGATGTTATCCGTTGAAGCTTTAGAGACATCCGTTGAAGCTTTGTTTCTCATCCGTTGAAGGTCTTTAAGTTATCCATTGACACCATTTCATTTATACAAAATTACAAGGCATGAAATATTTACAATTGGCCTTCCTATCTGCATATCCTTTAGTAGTCAACATGACTTATAATTTCCCTCAACATTTAAGAATTATATCTCAAATTCAGAGACTGAAATGTGCTACAACACTAGACTTATTTCTAAGTAAAGCTACACCATCAACGGATAGCCAAAGTGGTCTTATCCGTTGAGGCTACAAACACTAGATTTCTACGTAAGTGTTTTGTTAAACATATCATCAAACTAATGCACATATATTCCTAACAAGACTCTCTAGGATCAGCCTGAAATCTAGCACACAAACATGTAGAAAACATTATATCTGGCCTACTAGCTGTTAAGTACAGAAGTGAGCCAACCATGCCTCTATAACTTGAAATATCCACAGACTTTTCAGTAGTGTTTAGTTCAAGCTTAGTTGCAGTGGCCATGGGAGTTTTTGCAGATGTGCAATCCATTAGATCAAACTTCTTTAAAAGATCAAAAATATATTTAGTTTGACTAATGAATATTCCATCACTAACTTGCTTAACTTGTAAACCAAGAAAGTAAGTTAGTTCTTCCATCATACTCATTTCATACTTGCTTTGCATCAGTTTGGCAAACTTTTTACAAAGTTTCTCATCTGTAGAGCCAAAAATAATATCATCTACATAAATTTGAAAAAGTATGCTAGAGCCATTCACATTTCTGAAAAATAAAGTTTTATCTACAGTACCTCTTGTGAAGTGATTTTCCAAAAGGAACTTTGATAAAGTGTCATACCAGGCTCTAGGTGCTTGCTTCAGTCCATAAAGTGCTTTCAGTAGATAATAGACATACTCTGGGAAATTTGGATCTTCAAAGCCAGGAGGTTGACTTACATACACTTCTTCCTCCAAATCTCCATTCAGAAAGGCACTTTTGACATCCATTTGATAGACCTTGAAATTGGCATGGGCTGCATAGGCTAAGAAGATTCTGATGGCTTCAAGTCTTGCAACAGGAGCAAATGTTTCATCAAAATCTATTCCTTCTTGCTCACAATAGCCTTTAGCAACCAATCTTTCTTTGTTCCTTACTACTATGCCATTTTCATCCATCTTGTTTCTGAATACCCATTTGGTGTCTATTGGATTCTTTCCTGTAGGCTTGGGTACCAGCTTCCATACTTTATTCCTTTCAAATTGGTTTAGCTCCTCCTGCATAGCTAAAATCCAATCAGGATCTAACAAGGCTTCTTCTACCTTCTTTGGTTCTTCCTTAGACAGGAAGCTGCTGTATAGACATTCTTCTTGAGTTGCTCTCCTGGTTTGAACTCTGGAAGAAACATCACCAATAATCAGTTCAAAGGGGTGATCTTTTGTCCATTTTCTTGGTTGAGATAGATTAGCCCTTGATGAAGAGACCTCAATATTGTCTTGATGTGTGATTGAGTTTTGATTGCTAGAAACTCCCCCTGAGTTTGTGGATCTTTGATTTGAGATTGGGGTGCTTTCTATGGGTGATCTGCCTTGACTTCCTTCTCCTTTTAATAACCCGACGGATGGTGAATTTTGAGTACCGACGGATGAGGCAGGTTGTCTTCCGACGGATAATACAGATTGCCTTCCGACAGATGAAGCGTTATGTAACTCGACGGATGTTGAGTTTTGTGCTTCATTTGTAGTAGATTTGTCTGCATTATCCTTAGACACTGTTTCTTGATCACTCTCATCATCACTTTCATCACTGACCATCTCAACATTGTCGAATTTGAGGCTCTCATGGTAATCTCCATCTTTTAGTCCTTCAATCTTTTTATCATCAAACACAACATGTATAGATTCAACAACAATGTTGGTTCTTAGATTGTACACTCTATATGCTTTACCAACAGCATATCCAACAAAAATTCCTTCATCTGTTTTAGCATCAAACTTCCCATTTTGATCAGTTTGATTTCTCAAAATATAGCATTTGCAGCCAAAGACATGAAGAAAGTTCAGAGTTGGCTTCTTGTTCTTGAACAATTGATAAGGTGTCATGCATCTTGCTTGATTAATCAGAGAGATGTTCTGAGTGTAGCATGCAGTGTTTACAGCTTCAGCCCAGAAGTATGTTGGTAGTTTTGATTCTTCAAGCATTGTCCTTGCAGCTTCAATAAGAGATCTATTCTTTCTTTCCACTACTACATTCTGTTGTGGAGTCCTTGCTGCTGAGAACTCATGCAAGATTCCATTTTTCTCACAAAATGCTCTCATGACACAGTTCTTGAACTCAGTTCCATTATCACTCCTGATTCTTCTAACTTTAAAATCAGGATGATTGTTAACTTGCCTTATGTGATTGATGATGATTTCACTAGCTTCATCCTTGGATTTTAGGAAATAGGTCCAAGAGAACTTTGAGAAATCATCTACAATTACTAGGCAAAATCTTTTCTTTGAGATTGACAATATATTGACTGGTCCAAACAAATCCATGTGAAGCAGTTGTAGAGGCTCTTCAATTGCTGAATCAAGTTTCTTCCTGAATGATGCTTTAATCTGTTTCCCTTTTTGGCAGGCATCACACAGTCCATCCTTTGTAAACTCCACCATAGGAATGCCTCTAACTAGCTCTTTCTTTACCAGCTCATTCATGGTCTTGAAGTTCAAATGGGATAGCTTTTTGTGCCATAGCCAACTTTCATCTTGACTTGCTTTACTGAGAAGACAAGTTACAGATTCTGCTTTAGTTGAGTTGAAGTCAGCTAGATACACATTTCCTCTTCTCACACTAGTGAGAACCACTTTGTTGTTTTGATTATTAATCACAACATAGGTTTCTTTGTTGAAGGTTACTGAGTTGCCTTTATCACAAAGCTGGCTGATACTCAACAGATTGTGTTTGAGACCATCCACTAAGGCAACCTCTCGAATGATGACATTGTCCTTTGAAATCAAGCCATATCCCACAGTATAACCTTTGCTGTCATCTCCAAAAGTGATACTTGGGCCAGCTCTCTCTTCAAACTCTGTGAGCAGGGTAGAATCACCAGTCATGTGTCTTGAACAACCACTATCCAAGTACCAAAGATTCCTTCTGTTTTCGTGCACACATCAAAATCAAATCAAGTTGATTTTGGTACCCAAGTTTCCTTGGGTCCTGCCTTGTTAGCTTTCTTCTTCTGTTTCTTAGGTCTTAACTCATTTGACTTAGGAATTTTAGATTCTTCCTTAGTCATTTGGGTTGGGCCTTTGAAACCACTAGATGCAACAGAATTATCATGCATGTTATGGCTAACAGGAAATGGCATGCTTGGTACAAACATGTTATTCCAGTAAGGCATGCTAAATGGCATTTGAGGCATATTATATGCAGCATAATATGGATTAGGTGCAAATGACATGTTAGCAAACTGTGCATTCATGTTCTGTGTAGCCATAGCATTAACAGGCATGGGAGGCATGGCATTCATGTTAGAGAATTGAGGCTGAACAGACATGGGAGTAGGCATGGCATATTTGCAATTAACAGACAAATGATTTACACTACCACACTTGACACAGATTTTTCTAGGAGTATATTTGTCAGGTGTGTAGTTATTATGTTTGTTAATCCCTACTTTACCATTCCTATTGTTTTTCCTTTTAGTCTCTGTTTTTACCTCTATCTTCTCAAGTCTGTCACTTAACTGTTTGACAGTTATGTGACCAACATTAGCCTTCTTCCTTTTCTTGGCTTGACTTGACTCTCCTGAAACAAAGTTCTTGGAAACAGACCCATACTTTTCATTTAGCTTGGTTAATTTGGCTTTGCTAATGGGTTTGTTCACAGCCGACGGATGAGGATTTTTATCATTCGACGGATAACACTTTTTGTTATCCGACGGATAGTTCTCATCATCCGTCGAGTCTACATCTGTCAGCAATCCATCTACCAAAATAGGTTCTAGTTTCTCCTTATTCTTTTTCCAGGCTTCATCACAAAAAGACTCAATTCCTTGAACCTTGGTGATTTGAGCATGAACATCTCTGGATGTTTTCCATGCTTTAATCACCTCCTGTTCACGATCGAGCTGCTTCTTTAAAATTTCTTCCTTTTTCAAGGACTCAGTTAATTCCTCCTTGGTAATTCTATGCTCAATTTTTAGTTTCTCAAACTCAACAAACTGAGACTCAAGCACATTATTCCTCTCACTCAAAAACAAGTTGTTTTCTTTGATTTTAGCATTTTCTTTAGTGAGGGACTTAAGTGTAACACGCAAATGATACAATTCTGTAGACATGTCATTTGTTGCATCATTACACTCAGCTTTAGATAAATGTGCAAGGTTTGTAGTGATTACCTGATTGCTTGAGGAACTTGTCTCTGTTTCATCAGACTTGGCCATAAGGGCTAGATTGACATAGCTGACATCCTCATCTTCATCCAAACCATCAGCTGCCCAGTCATTCTCTTGTGTAATAATAGCCCTTTCCTTATGTTTGAGTAGATCAAAGTATTTTTGCTTATAATCCACAGACTCAAATCTTTTCTTACTGGAATCTGACTTTCTACACTCATTTGCAAAATGCCCTGCCAAGCCACATTTGAAACACTTGAATTTTGATTTATCCACCATGTTTCTATTTGGCTTGGCAGCTCCAAAGTTCTTCTTGAACTTGAGCTTGGCAAATCTTCTTTAAAGGAATGCTAGGTGCTCATCAATGTCCTCCATGTCATCTTGACTCAATGAATCTTCACTTTCTGCAGCTAGCCCTTTACCCTTACTTTCACAGGCCTTTGAAGTTGATTCCACAGCTTCCATCTTCACTTCCTTCTCCTTTTCCAGTTCAGCCACTAGTGCAATGGTTCCTCCTTTCTTCTTTCCTCTCTCCATTCTTTCATCCTACTCTATCTCAAGCTCATAGGTCTTCAGAATGCCATATAGTCTCTCCAAAGTAAACTCCTTATAATCTTGTGAGTTTCTCAATGAGACTGTCATTGGTTTCCATTCCTTTGGAAGAGATCTGAGAAATTTCAGATTGGAGTCTTTAGTCTGATAGACTCTTCCATGCAATTTAAGAGCATTTAGTAGCTTTTGGAATCTACTAAAAATGTCAGTGAGTGACTCACTTTCTTCATTGTGAAAATGCTCATATTGCTGAATCAGGAGCTGCATTTTATTTTCTCTTACTTGCTCAGTACCATCACAGATTATCTGTATTGTGTCCCAAACTTCCTTGGCAGTCTTGCAGTTGATGATGTTATCAAACATGTCTGCATCAACACCATTGAACAGAATGTTCATGGCCTTTTTATCTTTCCTGACTTGTTCAATATCAGGATCAGACCATTCATGCCTTGGCTTTGGCACAGATGGTTCATTTCCTGTTGCAGCTCTCATTGGAACATGAGGGCCTCTTTCTATGCAGTTCACATAGGCCTCATCTTGAGAAAGCATATGAAGATGCATCTTTACCTTCCAATGATGGTAATTATCTTTATCAAGAAAAGGAATCTTGACTCCAACATCTTTCTTGTTCATCTTGCTGAATTGTTTTGATCTTTAAACTCTTTATAGATTAAGAGCTTGCTCTGATACCAATTGTTAATCCCTTAACAATATAGCAAGAATTACAGAAGGGGGGTTGAATGGAATTCTTGAACTTTTTTCTTGAAATAAAAATGTTCAACTCGATTATGGATATATTTGTTTTGATTAGCACAATGCGAAATGTAAACTTGAATGAATCAAAACATAAGTAATTAAAAACAAGAGTCTTTAAAAACTTTCTGGTGGATTTAAACAATTCCACCAGAGATATATTTAATATATTGAGAGGACTCTGTGTGCAGAAATGCTCACAGCTGCTTACACAAAATAGAACTGCTAAGAACACAGGAAATGCTAAAGATAGTGCTTACAAAGATTTCTCTGTTGTTGTTTCTTAGCTATCTCAGTTATATTTTCTATTTGCTACTCTCTTGGTTTATATATTACCAAGATTACAAAGTCAAAAGAACTGAATAAATATAAAATCTAACAGTCTTGATCTTTGCTGCTTTTCGTCCTCTATTACCCAGTTAATGGGCTTCCACGGTGTACTTGTATCCAACTCAACGGCTGTGTGTCAGCTTTCACTGTTCAACTGATGTTTGAATCTTGATATGATCATCTGTCGATTTTCAGATCATCCGTCGATGACTTAATTGATCATCCGTCGACTGCTATGTTAAACATTCGTTGATAGTCATTTGATCATCCGTCGAAGCTTTGTTAAGCATCCGTTGGTAGCTATTTTGGTCATCCGTCGAAGCTTTGTTAATCATCCGTTGGTAGCTATTTTGGCACTTGACTTCATTTCACTTATACAGAATTACAAGACATTGCTTATGTATAGTTAATCAACCTATTCTGCATATCTAGTTAAAGTCAACATGACTTATATGCTACTCCAGATTCTATACAAAGGTGCATACAACACTGTGCTACAAACTTATTATTACATAAGCTACTCACTCGATGGATAATAAGTTAATCATCTGTTGGGACTATAATGAGTCATCCGTCGGGACTATAATTCTTATCCGTCGAGTGCTACATTATTTCACTAAGTAAAATCTACTTAGATGTTTTGTTTAGGTAATCATCAAGTACACAACATATTCATAACAAACCTCATTTTGAATACAGATGTTATTGTGAAATTGGTATAGACTATCGAGGTGGGAATGATTGAATAAGACACCCTTATCAGGGATACATGACTTGATTTATCTATGGAAGGATGCAAGTACCTTTTTAAAAAGGTGGAATTAAGGATGGAACCTCGATAACTTGAGATGAACCATAGAGGAATGCATAAAGGTTGGCATTTCATCCTTAATAGGGACATTATGAGTTTGGGAAATACGGAATGAAGGATTAATGTAGCAACAACCTTTAAGGATCAGTGGAGAAATTTTTTAGAAGAATTAGACAATGATTCTGGTATTAGTAAATGGTATCTTGATATGCCCTGTGCCTAGGGTGTACCTGATGAAGGATTTAAGGATAACCTTAGAGGTTTTACAAGGAAAAAGGTAATATTCAAAGTTCAAAAGAATAGAAATTTTTGATGAAGGAAATATGATGTAATTATAATAATGTCAGGTGGGGCATGTGTTGAACCATAAGGAAGTATAGATCGACCCAATGAGGGTCGGGATTGGTGACAACGAGAAGTACCGAAGATAAGAGACGTCCAAAGTATGATCGAGAGTCAGTCATGACAATGTTCACATTCAAAGACCGAAGAAATAAATTATGGGAAAATTGTGATATATTTTTTTTCTCACCAAAGCTTAAGGAAGAGCATTTTCACACCAGCAGTGAATGGAAATGAGGTAAAAAAAATTAGTTGAAGATCGTTCAAAGGACATTGATTGTAAAGAACTATTACTATCAGGAAAGACCAATGAGGTGGCCGACACTCTAACTGTAAAAGAGAAATTATAGGCGCTCGTGCCATAGGAATACAGTAATGATGGTTAAAGCCATGAAGGTGGTATTATGGTGTGAAAGATTGACATTCTTTCTGATGATTGTACGATACTCAACCGTAATAGTAGTTTGGTAAAGATTTAATTCATGTTAGCACTGTGAGCGGGCTATCTATTTTAGAAGGTCCTATCTTGAGATAAGCCAGGACCATGTTACGAAAGGACTAAATGAACCTTTGAGCTTCATGTCTCCTAATAAAGACATATGGTTAATAATGGTATTAACCTGCTATCGTTGCTTTCATTGAAACTATTCTGAAATTTTATCTGCTTCATGTCTTATGTGCGTCAAGTTCAGGAGTGTTCTTCATGAATCATGAGCGGTGATCATGTTACCTCCTTAGAAGAATTCGATACGACAGGTATGGACTCCGTATGGTTAGCTATTAAGATTCCAAGGAAAACGAATGACTACCGTAGGTCCGTGGTGGACTATAGTAATGCATCAACGATTCTTTGAATAATGAGCCGATGACAACTGAGAGTTGTATTGTAATGAATGTTGAGATTGAGTACCACTAATTGGGTCGCGGTGGTGTATAAGTTATCATTGATAGACTAATTAAGTCGATTATCTACCTATTGAATACTTATTCCTTCTTATCAATAGAGAGTCGTATTACTATACGAGGAAGGTTGTTGTGCAAGCATAGAATTCTAGTAACGATGATGTTTAGAATGAAATCCAGATTCGATTTTCGATGTCGAGGGAGTTTCAAAGGTGATTGTGTATAAGCTCGTGCAAGAGCATGGGTCCATAGAATGATGGACGAAATAGCAAAAATATTTAGGCATGTGAAATACGATGCTATAATACCTGATGTTGATATATATACGTATATGTTTTGTTCTCCTATGATAAACCTCTATAGTTCAGAGGTAGATTCCAAGCCAGATATTTTGTGGCAGTATATTTTATATATATACAATTCTCTTCAATTCGTTCTTTTCTCTCCTTTTCATTTCATGTAAGCTGAGAAGAACAACCCTTCCAGCAGGGGAGATATTGCCGAATGACTATCTATCTGTGTGATAGAAGCCTAGTAGGATACCACATGTTGTTTAATTGCTTGTCAAGTACTAAAGGCTGGCCACCTTCTGTACTAAATATGCGATATAACAAGTGTTCATGATCATAGTGATCTCCCAATAAATTCTTTTACTTCTATACGATGGATCAAGCTTTCAAAGATAGAAGCAGCTAGAAAGAAGTAGTATCAGTGCGGTGGTATTCCGAATCTAACACGTTCGTGATACTAAGGTTGACGTGGTTATTAAAAGGTTATAGAACGCTAACGAGCAAAAGTATAACCAGTATAATATTAGGAACGGAAGATAGTAACTATTACGAACTGGAAAAAAATGGGTATTGAGAAGCAAAAGCTATAATGCTAAAAGCTATGATGAGAGTCTGTGCAATAGACTTGAAAGAATTTGGAATGGTCACTTAGTATGGATTGTGTTTTCTTATGATAATAGATGGTATGTCAGTATCAAGATATCACCTTATGAGATCCTTGAGGGAAGACAATGTCGATCTCCCTTATGTTAGGATGAAGTTGTAGAGCACAAGATGCTCGGACCCGAAGTGGTCCAATGGACCAAAGACATAGTGGATCTAATCAGAAGACGGATGACAGCAACCCCCGGATGGATAAAAGAGTTATGTTGATTTGACTCGAAAGGACAAAGAGTATGAAATAGGGGACCTAGTAATGTTAAAGGTATCCCTTGGAAAGGATTAATGAGGTTCGGAAAGAAAGGAAAGCTAAGTCCACAATTTGTTGGACCCTTGGATATATTAAGATGTATTGGGAAGTTAGCATATGAGCTAGCCCTACCCCCAGAACATGTAGCAAGTTCATAACGTGTTCCATGTATCAATTTTAAGGAAGTGTAATCCGGATGCCAGACAAATAGGGGCATATGAGCGCATAGACATGCAACCAGACATAACCTATATGGAGCAACCAGGAAGGGTTATAGATCGAAAAGGAACAAGTGCTTAGGAGAAAGGTTATCGTGCTAGTCAGGGTTTTGTGGCAGAACCACAATGTGGGAAAATTTACTTGAGAGTTAGAAAGTGCAATGCTAAGAGAGTATCCCTATTCATTTTCTATCTGATTTCGGGACGGAATCCTTTTAAGGAGGGGAGACTGTAATAACCCCAATTTTTGGAATTTTTGAAACCCTGATGAATAGTAACTTTTGCTGATTATGCTGAATAAGAAAACTTTTCCTACCACACTTGTAGAGGTTCTTTTATTGTTATTCTGAGATCTTATTAGTACTCTATATGGTATATAAGTGTATGTAAAGATCGTTAGAATCCAAATTCGAACACTTTGATTTTTCCCGAAAATCCACCAGATACCGAAAGAATTGAGTATAAGGTAACAGGATAAAAAAGGATTTAAATTCAAGGATTATAAGAGAGGATCATAAAAGGAATATAATATATTGAGAAAGGTTAAGGGAACCCAAGTAATAAGATCCCGGATATGATCCCTCAAACGATAAACGAAAATGAAAGTTAAGCAAACCTTATAACAGATCAACGATCATTAGCCAAGTAATTAGGAGTTAATCAAAGAGGTTAGTGATGATGATGTCATCACACCAACAAGAAGAGGACAAGTGTGGGAAGATGACATAGGAGGATGACATAAGCATGACCAAAAGGGAAGGAATTGTTGGTTGATTTCAAGCCACACAAATTTTACCATGGTTAAAAGGTAATTAAGCAAAACAAAAGGTAGCAACCAAGACAAGGCAAAACAAATCACAAAACATAAATTAAAAGTTGACTTTTGCTTTCCAAGAACAAAAGCTCTCGGCCAAAACTAGAGCAGCAACTTTAAACTACCATATCTCCTTGAATCCTCACTCAAATAGTATGTTCTATAGCTCTTTGGAAAGGTATTGAGATGGCCTACAACTCTTGTTCACAAGTCTCATCCAAATAAGTAGGGTAAGATCCTAGTTTTGATAGTTCTTTCAATCTGACTTTTAGAAACTTCAAAACCTAACTTTGTGTTCTTGATTTCTTTGGAAAGATCAAGCTTGTAGGAGGCTCCCTAAGACTTCCTAGCTACTCTAATCACTCCAAGGAAGGTATAACACCTCCAAACCCTAACTTTACTTTGAGTATTACGATGGTTTTGATGGTTATAGTAAATGAGAAGCATGATGCTTGTGTGTTTAGAGTTTGGATTGGATTTGTAGTGATTTGGATGTTGAAATCTTGTTTATAGTTAATGAAACTTAAGTATAGCTAGTAGTTCATGTGTGGGGTTGTATAAATTGGAAAATCTTGAGGTTTGGGGACTGATGTAGTAAGGTTTGGATGAGGATTGGTTGTATTGTTGGTTGTGAGTTGAATGGTGGTTGTTTGGAGTGGTTTAAAACTTGGTAATCGCATAAACATAGTCGTCGTAATGCCCAATTTCATAAAACTGCTTATTCTTAGTGTTCGGGACAGAGAGCTAACTATTGAATCTGTGACTTTGCCATGTTTAGTTAGATTATGTCGTAATCTTCATTTTGATATGTGGTTCGCTTGAATCCGATGTACGGTTTAGGAGAAACGACCGTTTTAAGTAACGGCGTTTCGCGAACGAACCATTACCCCTCGCCTTACTTTGAAACCTTGGTTAAGGCCCTTAAATGACTAATTGGAGTATGAAACAATTATGTAAAGTGGATTAGGAAGTTGGTAGGGTACTCGCGAAAGAATCTCCTTAAAATTCTTAATGGTTAATTTATTTAAAATGGTGGAGCCGAGGGTACTCGAGCGACTTAAGTGAATCGTTAAGCGCAAAAGCGAACATTAGGGTCTAATTGGTTAAAGTCTAGTTTCTTAAGCGACCGTGGTTTAATTCCGACTTATGTTTTTTTTCATAGGTTACTGGACCCACTCTAAGCTTAAGTCTACCCCGAAGCACTCAGGCAAGTTTTCTACCCGTTATACTGTTGTTGTGATGTATATATGTATATGCATTATCTTGTGATAGATGCATGATTGTTATTAGTAAAATCTTGCGATATATTGGAGCATGCTGATATGGTTTATATGCATGCCTGTTTCATAATATTGATATCTAATTTTTGATTCCAATGCTTATAATTGCATAATACCTATGCTAGAGATAAGCAGTAGTTGTGTATACCCTTAGTATAGGGGACCCAAAGACGAACATTTTCTAAAACCGGGAGTCGATGTTCCCGAGTATATTATATATATATATATATATATATATATATATATAGTTTTCAAAACTATTAACCGGATAAGGTTTATTCGATAACTTTATTTTTATTAATGAATATTACTTTGAATATTCATTCGAGGACTTATGACTCGGTTTATTTTATTTAAGGAATATTATCTTGAATATTCATTCGAGGACTTATGACTCTATTTATTCTATTTAATGAATATTATTTGAATATTCATTCGAGGACTTATGACTCCGCTTATTTACTAAATAATATTCATTATTTTATTAAAGAATAATGTTTCGATAATCAAACTTATTTTCGATTATTCAAATAAAGATCGTACTTTCGTATAAGTATATCTTTGGTTATTTAATATTCATTTCAAGTATGAGTTTTAAAACTTCTACTTCTATTATTTTTATAAAGTTTATCCTTATGGGAATATTATTTAAATAATAATATTCAAATATTTTCTAATATAATGGGACTGATTTATTTTATTAAATCAGCATTACTCCAAACATTCTTAAAAAGGTTTTTGAGTCTTCAAAATGATTTTTAAAAGTTAGGGCGGATCCCAAAACTCATTTTTATATTTAAGATCCTCCTTTCGAAGGGGATTTAAATACTTGCTCAAAACCTGAGGGATCCGGCTCTGTATTGTATTTTATATTCGCAACAAGGTTGCTGTTTTGATAAATGAATTGATTACTTACCCAACGTTCGGGAAGTAAGTCCATCTAATTGAGTCGGCATAAGCGAGAGGCCGGGGTACGGTCTATCAAAGTGTAAGTGGCTGGGTGGCAGCCCATCAACGCGTAAGAGGCCGGGTGGCGGTCCAACACAAGGTCCTAATGAGGCCCGAGTGATGACCGGTGAGGGATTCATCCATCTACTAGTAGAAAAGGTTACTTATTGGTATCTTTGCCTGATCAGCAAGATATCGGGTTTATGCCAAGGTTTTCTCCTTTCCAAATTCATTGGATATTGCAACTCTGTTCATACTTTACATGACAGAGGTTTTCAGGAAATGTATGAGAGATATATATGGATATATATATATATATATATATATCGGGACTTAATGAAGTATCTCATAACTTCATTTCATTCAATAATATTTCAAAGATTGAATATATTCAAGTCTTATCTTGTAGTCTCATCTATGTGATAAACTTTTGAAACTGATTATACCTTGAACGGTAGTAGTTCAAGTAGTATTCAGAAAAGATATAAGTATATTGGAGTACCTTGTAACTTCATCTTTTTAACTTATATCTGGTTAATTATTATATTATGCATGACACAGATTTTCACAAAAATGTTGAGACAAGGTTAGATATATGAGATCACCTTGTAACGATATTTTTATACAGTTATAAACTGGAACTCTGTGTATATTATGCATGGAAGAGGACTTCCAAGATTTTTGAAAAGTATATATACATATATACTGAATATTTTATGACTTGATCGCGATAAAATATCAAACTTGGTTCATTTCTTCTTGACCAAGACTTTCATGAGTACTATGAGAATGCTCATATATTGTTAATTATTATACATATTATTTCGGTGGGCTTGTTGCTCACCCTTGCTTTCTTCTTTCATCACACAACAACAGATAGACAAGATGAACAGGATCAAGCTCCCAATTCGTGAGCGGATAGGAAACGTTCCGCAGTTTCCTGCAGGCATTGATGCCGTTGTAGCTGAGGTAGGAACTACCAATAGGCTAGGCTTTCAACTTTTGATGTACCAGACTTATGTATATTTATGAATTGTAATAATGGCGAAGAATATGTAAATTATTCAGAAACCCTTTTATGGTGAAATGGTTTATAATTATGGAATAAAATGACTTGTGTTATTTTTGGATATTCATCTCTGTGACTATAACATGTGGTGTGTGTGTGTATATTATGGGGTCACAGTACGCAGTAGTTGGTTGACTGTTAAGTAAGTATTGATAAGGGAAATGGAACTCGTGACAACCCGAATCCCCGACCCCGGATTTGGGGGTGTTACAAAATCCTAGGATATATACTAAGGAATAAAAATCAACTACAAGCTATCAAAACCTCATTTCCAAGAAGCAACCAAGAAACAACCAAGAAGGAATCAAGGAAGCAAGCATAAACCCCCCCTTCTTCACTTCTTCCATTCGACCTTCTTCATCAAGGGAGGAATTCAAAAGCAAAATCTCAAGTTCTAGCCATGGTTAAATCCTCCCATTAATTTTCAAGCTTCCTAACAACCAAACTAAGGTAAGATAATTCTTTGATCTCTTTTTATCAAGGTTTGATGGGTGAAATAAAATCAAGAAAGACTAGTGAATAGTATAAATAGTAACCCTTCTTTGGTTTCTTGATTTCAATGGTGGTTTTAGGTTCCAAAATCATACCAAGCACTTACATGACTCCACCATCCTCAAGAACACATCTCAAGATTTCAAGAAAGGTAAAAATCTTTGACCCAACTTTATTTAAGATTCAATTTCAAGATCCTTTTAGTATGTAGTTATAAACCTAGTTTTGGAGGTGATGTTGTTGAAATCTTGATGTTTAGCTAAGTAGATTTAAGGTTGATTGTTGTTGCCTCAAGAACATGATGTTCTTGAGAGGAGTTAGTGTGTTGATGATGATATGATGATTTTTGGTTGTAGTATAAAGATTTAGGGTGTAAACGAAACCCCGATCGTAAACGTAATCTCGTTAAAACGAACAAAACATAACTTTATGTTTCTGCAGAAAGTCCCGAAGATGTAAGCTGTATTTTCTTGAAAACTAACCCTTAATTATGATAGACAATGTTATAAGGATCGTTTAGGCACTTGAATCTCTTGATTCTGATTTACGGATCAAAAGTAATGACCGTTTTACTAAAAGTGATTTACGTGACAAAAACTGCTGCGAATTACGAACTTTGAAAATATAAAGGATCAACTTAAGAATGTTTATAAATCATGAAATTTTTACAGAGAGTATTATTTTGAGTTTCCTAACTGCCATAAAAATTTCAAGTGAAAACAATGATTTTTCGGTTTTATAAAAATATCGGAGCCGAGACCACGCGATTAGAAACCGTAGAATCCATAAGCGGAGCCGATGGCGAAATTGAAAATAAACCTAAGATACTTAGAAAAATGAAGCGACCATGATGTAAATAAGAACTTAAAGGAATAATAAGGGTAATATAAGTTGAGAGGGTGCATAATAAGTAGCCCATGAGTGCGAGTCGCCGTAAATTAGGACGGGACCTAACAAAATGAATTGTGTTTATGATTGTAGATTTCCGAGCGGAACCTAGAGCATCCTCCACCTCGAGATACCCAAGCAAGTTTTCAAACCCTACCTTTTAAGAACTGTTGTGTTGTGAATATTTTACAAAATTGTGATATATGCATGAGATTGCTTTAAACTGTTTTACGAAGTTTGATATGTATTACATTACTCAATCGTTGATAATTTCTAGTATATGTTCATAACCGAATTTGAAATGATATGTTTAGACCGAGAGTCGGTCGGTGTAAGCTTATAAAAACTCGGAGGTATCCCTGAGGAGTTTATAATTGAGAACGTTAACACTAGCGAGTAGCGTGGCGTGTATATATTTTAGACCGAGGTAGTAAAAAATTGATGAAAATCCGAAAGTATTCCGGAGGTATTTTAATTAGAATATTAACGTTATAATAGAGCGTGATGTTTAAGTTGTAAGACCGAGAGTCGATCAGTTTTATTTTTATAAAATAAAAACCCGGGAATCATTCCGGTGATATTATAGGACGATTACAAGTCCATAATAGTACGTTTTAAAGGGACTCAACGTCCACTTACGAAACATTAAAATACCTCGAACTTTTATTAAAACGATTTCCCAACGATCATATTCCATCAACTATATTTTATGGTTCGAATAATACATACTATATACCTAATCCTTTATTATGGGAGTAGTATACTCCAACGATTATTTATTTCAAACCTGATTAAACATTAAAGATTATTAACTACGTAGACAAAAACTAGTTGAGGAATATTATTTTAAATAGAGAGTAAACTCATTCGAGGTTTAATTATTTATCGATTATCGTGTAATTATTTATTATTCATTAAAGGGTTTATTATTGATTTAAAAATCATAGATCCTGATTTAAAATATACTTTCTGACTTCGGAAAATCATTCGAATATTTCAGATCGTCGGAAAATATTATCCCGACTTATTTAATATTTTGAATATAGTTTCAAGGATAAATTTTCCCCCTTATTAAATTATCTGTTGACAACGGTCAACTCACATCCTTAGTACTTCCTCCAAAAATCTTAGTAAGATACATTTATATACATATATACATTTATATCTTAGTAAGATAAATTGTTTCTATCAACAAGCAAAACATTTGGGGAACTTCGATGTGGTTCGAGTTCTCGAGATTGATAGAATTCTTTTTAAAGGACAAGGGATGGGTAGACTCTGGTACTATATGTGCTAGATGGACTACCAAAGGTACCGTAGGCAAAGATACTCTGTGTACTCAGGAACTCGTGAAGTATGTGTATACCCAAAAATGGGACACGTAGCCCGAATGCGGCAAGGGTGATAACCAGGATACGAAGGTGTCGTCCTTCTACTAGTAGAAAAGGTTACTATTATCGTATTACGACTGATCATCGTATATGGTGGCTCCAACGAGTGTCCAAATTCTTCCAATTGGAATTGTGATGCAATACCGTAACCCAAGCCTAGGTGCTGGGTTTACCATTAAGGTATTCGCAGGATAATAAAATCCACTAAATAATTTTTTCCATGAGAAGGTGTGTGTCACCAAGGAAAACTATTTTTGAATAAAATGTAATTATCATATATGATGTTTTACGTGAGTTTATCATACAGTCATTTTCACACTGTACATTATTATGTTGGGCATTATAGCTCACTCTTGCTTTCTTTTAAATGACACAAAACAAAAGATAACCAGTATGCCGGTGTGGGATTTAGTTGCTTACAGCCATGGGGAGAATCCCTGGCAGCCTTGTCTCAGGTGTGCCAGAGTATCAGATAGGTATAAGATATCAGTCGTAATTATTGTAACTTCATGTAGAGGTTATCAATAATTGTTTGAGATCCTGTAAAGTAAATTTGACTTTTAATAACAGATGATACTTGTCGTACGTCATTTCTAAGGCTATAACTTGTGTGTGTGTGCATGAGATTAGGGTCTGTTGGATAATTGAATCAATATAGGTTACACATGAGTGAAGGATGGCGTGACGACCCAGATTCCTGACCCCGGATTTGAGGGCGTTAGAGAAATGGTATCAGAGCATGAAGTTATAGTACTTAGAGACGAGAGTGTTATGATTTTGTCTAGATGTGAGATTTCGTAAGAGCTCATATAGAGTTCATCATTGGACTACCGGATGTAGCCTCAATGTGTAGGTTAGATTAAATGTATATTTAAGGTATTAAAGTGTGACTAATAGAACCTTTAGAGATTATCATAATGATGAGAAGAAAAATTATAATCATATTTAATTTGGCAAGGATGTGGATGTAGAACTCGGAGCTGAGTTTCCAGGGCATTTGGGGTAAAGGCGATATTACCAACACCATATGTAAATTTTGATAACACGAGCCTTGTTACTCGTAGTTCTTTATAGGTTTCCCATGAAGGGGCATCACATGTGAGAACCATAAAGTCTAATTATTAATATATATTTGAGGTTATTAACCCAAACTAGTTGAAGGTGTCGTTTAATCGATGAGGATGTGAATGTCGTATTAATCACGAATTCACCAGAGATAGTGTCCAATATACCCTTAAAGATTTTAATTCTATTAAGGAATATTTGAATGTAATATAAGAATGTTATTGTAAGACGAGTACACTACGTGATATTATTAGTGCGCTTATTTTGTAAGGTTATGATGGTTTAGCTCAGAGATCGAGAGCATCGAAAATTGATGGCATGTGTACAATTGAATGACGTAAGATTACAATGAGCGATGGTTCGATCTTAGAACCTTTTAAAAAAAAATAGACCAGTGAGTCTAGACTGGAATTCTTCGGTAGAAATGATGTCAGATACTACGTAGACCTCTAATATATTTGGTAATGTATGTTCACTTACACACACATGCCACCGAACTTATGGACTGCATTGAGATCCCTAGGAGATCTTTTTGATCTGTTCCCAGGGGGAACTGGCCACTTGTAATTAGTAACGAATGCGTGTAGCAGGCCCCTATCGGCCCCTACAGATGCTTTTGGAATATTTCTGAGTAAGGTCTTTAAGGTAAAACACATGAATGACAGATATACGTGTGAAAGTCAAGTTAGTAAGCGATTTTAAAATGATGTTGAAAGAGAAACTATTTGAAACATGGAATTACGAAAAAGAAGAGGTGGGATCATCCTCAGATGGATAATGATGAGAGTTAGGATAATCAGTGAAATATTTTGGCACCTACTCACTGTCACATTACTCCCTCCAAATTGTTGATCTTTCGTATTACCTTGATAAGTTATATCAGGAAATCCTTTTCATTCCCTACTTTGAACTTCTGATGTGACCATCTTGAATAGTCTTTCTCCGCATCAGGACTTGTTCAATTCTTTTAGTTAGTCCATGAACTTTCATTCATATAATATGATCTTCTTGTTCAACTCAGAGATATTTGTACTTTATTTCAATTATCCAAGAGATCTTTTTTATATAAATTTTCCCTCAATTCATCGATGAATATTCATAATGAGTATCTTCATTTGATTCTTCTTTCATACTTACTCTTCTCAGTCGAGATTGTAAATATCTAACAAATTGTTAAAAATATGGATGATCTAATATCCATATATTCCTCGGGAATCCTTTTCCTCAAATTGGGATGAAATTATATATTAAACTTTGAAATCATAGTAAGGGTATCAATTTGATATTGGTATTCCGATTCAATTCTATTTAAAGATATGATAAAGTATGTGGACTAGGGCACCTATGAGTGTACCCTTTATTTAGAAAGAAATATTTGATAAGAGGCTATCGATTGTTACGATGCCAAGACCGCTCGATTGAGAGTTATAATTGTCTTTTTCGGCCCAAATTAAAAAAAACTCCTGATTTCAAAATCGTCATCCAAGTAGCCACAATTTCTTCAGTGGTTACGATGTTGAGATTTTTAGAAACAAACTGAAATATGCCTAATTGCATATGTTCTCATGAATGACTAGTTAATTGTCCTAACTAGTCAAAATTTAAATTAATACGATGAAAGCCTAGCTCATCGTCCTAGCTAGTTGGTATGGGCCAAACCAATTGTGCTGGCCATTTTCTTAGCCGGTTGAGAATATTGCTTGATATGGACTAGTTATTATTTTGCTAAGATCCACTTCCAATAAAATTTTGATTTTTCCACAGTGCATTATATATGCCAGATTTAATTATTGATGAAATTTTCAAAGAATGATTTAATTGAGACCTAACTAGGTCGCCCACTCAAACGAGAATTTATATTCAGTTTTATGAAATATTTTGTTCATGAAATATTTTATTCTTTCATTTGTATAACGAATATCCAATTGAAATTACAAAGTGATTGAAGAACAATATACTTCTTTATTTATTAATCATTGGATAAAATTCCTTCTTTTAAAATAACACCTCTTGGAGACCTCAATGGTTAACCTTTGGTTGAGGATGTCATTCGATATTCCTTTCATTATTCGAGAAGAAAAGTATTCTTTCAATAGGAAAATCTTACAAGTATCATTCGTATGATGTTATTATTCAGCAATCGTTGCTTTCAATGGATATTCTCCATAATATCACAATATAGAATTCTAAGGACATGGAAGGATAATCCTTGTTATATTATTCCTTCCAAGTTATAAATCTTCTGAGTGTTGTGACTCTTTTATTCAGAGCTCATTATTTGTTCAGATGTTAGATTTTGAAACCATGTTAAGACTGTCTAAATTTCATCGATATCGTGAAAATCATTTTTCCAAGGCTAATTGCCTTCCGAACAAAGAATGGTATAATTGAGAACCGATTGTTGTAATATGAAGCTGAAAGCTCAGTGCTATGATGGTGTAATCGAAGCATCGTGATGAGTAAGTTTTTTTAAGAAGAAGAATACCATGTTTAGTTATTATCATAAGTACCTTTAATATGGTTATAGAAGAACGAAAATAGGGATACGACGTGATTAATAAGGTACACTTCTATGAAACATTATCAGGAGAGGTGCTAATAAATTCGGGAAAAACCAAGCATGTATTTATTTGAAGAATAAGATTTTCAGGAATTGAAGGTAAGGTTAGTAGCAATCCCGTGCTAGAAATACTCGACTATAAAAATAGGATGTTACGTGAAGTCTAATGATATGTCTACGCAACTTAAGGACCGTGACATAAGGCTTTCTAATAATAATCTAGAATAATTGCGATAAGGTTCAGACTGGAAGGGATAAGAAGTTTACTTATGAGAAAATTTTGGATTTTTTTTTTACAATGAACACGAGATAGAGGCCATAGTCAAATTGATCAAAGGAAATGATTGAGGAATCTATTATCATCAAGGAAAGGCCAATATGGTGGCCGACACTTTAAGTAGAAAAAGATATATTGAGGATGACAAAACTCAGAATAACTGATGAGAAGGATCGCATGAAAAGAACCCTTTATTACTTAACAGGAAGACTTAAAGATGCCTAAAAACGTAAACGGATATTAGTCATGACAGAATATGAAAAGGGATGTCATTGAGTAGCTAAGTAAGTTTTCGACATGGTTGAAAATGAAAACGGAAAGGCGAGGATTAAAATTTTGGCGATTACAACTTGTAGATGATCCAAATAGGAGTAGGAGTTAATTATAATAAATTTTGAAGGAGGATTATCAAGAACCAAGTTAGCCGTCGTGCTATTTGAGGATTTTGAGTGATAGATTAAATAAGACCGCTTACTATATTATGCAAATGATAGATGTCCACTCTACAAAATTATTATGAACGCGGAAGAGATAATTGGGACAGAGAGACCCTGTGATGACTACGCCACGCAAGGTCCCAAGATTTAATTAATGGGGCTATTTCCCAAGATATTTTGCGAAAAAGGACGGACAGAGGAATGACTTAAAGTTCTCAAATCAACAAGTAGAATGAGAGGACTATCCTGACCATTGAAGATACGTCTGGCGGCTTACCTTTTATTTGGAACGGTTTGGGGAATCGCCTATTGTTGATAAATAATTCGTGTAGATGTACTTACCACGCTAGCATACGAAAAATAATCTCTGATATCCCTTTACGAAGGACAATATGAAAGAATAAAGGATGTCATTGTCAGAGCTGATAGAAGGCAAAGAAGATCGTACACGTCCTATAAAGGCCACTGGTAGCAGGTACCAATAAACGTGAATACGTCTAAGGTGCTAGTGAGAATAACAAGTACGACCCAGAAGGTATCATAGTACTATAGATATTATACAGGGAATGATTAAAGAAGTCTGACCGATGACGGAAGCTGAACGTTCCACGACCCTAATTTGTGTCAATCAATTACGTATGAAATGGTGTTTCCTTCAAGATGGCAACATGACGATGACGTGCCTTATGTTACTACAGGAAGAAATGTTAAATCTGGCGCTAAGCGTGTAGCAGGAGACGAGCGTGTAGAAATTCAACGAGAACTTCTTACATGACTTAATCGACAGAGAGGATGCGCCAAAATGGGAAAACATTAAGGAATGAAACTCTAGCACTAGTAGGAGCGATGTAGGCGGAAATGAATAAGTTGAAGGATGATTCCAAACACTAGAAGATGCACTAATCATCCATATTATCGATTTTTAAGGGAAATGAAGTGACCAGTTGACGATAATCGAATCACCGATAATAACGAGTTATCATGCGAGCATTGAAATGGCTACAAAGCTTTGTACAGAAGAAAGAATCATTCTCTCTTAGGTTGGGAAGAAATTGGTAAGCGGAGGATACTGGACCATAGTTGAGTCAACAGACCAAAGGAATTCCTAGAACTTATCAGAAACCGGCTAGTGGCAGCCCAGAATGAACAATAGAGATACGCGGACCAGAACTAGAAAGACAGAAAGTACGAAGTAATTGACCAGGTATTGTTGAAAGTACCTCCCGAGGAGGGAGTGATGAGATTCGAAAGGGAAAGAAATGTTGAACCCAAGAGTTATTGGACCAGTTGGAGAATTAAAGGACCAAGAAAGTTGACTTATAAATTAGCACCATCATCGAACGGTCGCCAAGTTATAACGAATACCACGAATCAAGGTTAGGAAATTTAACCGTCAAAGTCAGACATATGATTGAAAATGAGCTAATAAACTCGTAGCCAGACTTAGCGTATGTCGAGTAACATGTAGAGGTCATAAGACTATAAGGACGAGTACCGGAAATATATTAGATGGATGAGTGGAAATTTTATGAAGAGATCAAATACCACTAGGTCAACGTGAGAACTCAAGGTTGTCATGCAAGAAGCATATCCCTACCTATTTCTGAATTGATTCCGGGACGGAATCCTTTTAAGGGGGGAAGACTGTAAGAACCCAAATTTTTGACATCGGTAAAAGACCTTTATGAATAGTAATGTAATAACTTGAATTTTTGAGACCTTGTAAAACTTTTAATGAATAGTAACCCTGACGGACGAGGAAAAACTTTTTAGCCCACACTATGTTGTGCATGAGAAAATGAGTTTCGGAGTTGATAACATGATTATATGTACCAAATGAGAGTATGTAAATGCTATTAGTTTTCGAAGAAAACGAACTTTAAAAAACGAACATATTTACGAATCATCGAGGATTACGGACATCACAATATAATTACGAATTTAAAACCCTACGGATTTATATCCAAGAATGATAATTCAAAACATAAGGAATAAATACGAAAAGAATTACATCGCGAACCATTTTTGAGAAAGTATTTCGAAAATGTTTAAGCGACCGAGCGAACGCGTAGATAATTAAATAGATGTAACACACCATGGTTACTTTATCGAATAGTGAGCTAAGGTATAGGATGATCAACCAAGGGCTAGCAAATAGTAAGCTAAAGAGCTAAGTTAAGTAGCTTAGCTTGTAAACTGCAAAGGCTAGCTAGTTTTGTCTCCAAGATTGGCAACTAAGATCAAATCCTAGGATATATATTAAGGAATAAAAATCAACTACAAGCTATCACAACCTCATTTCCAAGAAGAAACCAAAAAACAACCAAGAAGCAACCAAGGAAGCAAGCATAACCCCCCCTTTCTTTACTTCTTCCATTCGGCCTTCTTCATCAAGGGAGGAATTCAAAATCAAAATCTCAAGTTCTAGCCATAGTTAAATCCTCCCATTAATTATCAAGCTTCCTAACAACCAAAATAAGGTAAGATAATTCTTTAATCTCTTTTTATCAAGGTTTGATAGGTGAAATAAAATCAAGAAAGTTACTAGTGAATAGTATGAATAGTAACCCTTCTTTGATTTCTTGATTTCAATGGTGGTTTTAGGTTCCAAAAATCATACCAAGAACTTCCAAGACTCCACCATCCTCAAGAAAACATCTCAATCTGTCAATAAAGGTAAAAATCTTTGACCCAACTTTATTTAAGACTCAATTTCAAGATCCTTTTAGTATGTAGTTATAAACCTAGTTTTGGAGGTGATATTGTTGAAATCTTGATGTTTAGCTAAGTAGATTTAAGGTTGATTGTTGTTGCCTTAATAACATGATGTTCTTGAGAGGAGTTAGTGTGTTGATGATGATATGATGGTTGATGGTGGTAGTATAAAGATTTAGGGCGTAAACGAAACCCCGATCGTAAACGTAATCTCATTAAAACGAATAAAACATAACTTTAAGTTTCTGCAGAAATTTCCGAAGATATAAACTGTAGTTTCTTGAAAAATAACCCTTGATTATGATAGACAATGTTATAAGGATCGTTTAGGCGCTTGAATCGCTTGATTCAGATTTACGGATCAAAAGTAATGATCATTTTACTAAAAGTGATTTACGCGACAAAAACTGCTACGAATTACGAACTTTGAAAATATAAAGGATTGACTTAAGAATGTTCATAAATCATGATATATTTACAGAGAGTAGTATTTTGAGTTTCCAAACTACCATAAAAATTTCAAGTGAAAAAATGATTTTTCGGTTTTACAAAAATATCGGAGCCGAGACCGCGCGATTAAAAACCGTAGAATCCATAAGCAGAGCCGACGGAGAAAATGAAAATGAACCTAAGATACTTAGAAAAATGAAGCGACCATGATGTGAATAAGAACTTAAAGGAATAATAAGGGTAGTATAAGTTGAGAGGGTCCATAATAAGTAGCGCATGAGTGCGAGTCGCCGTAAATTAGGATGGGACCTAACAAAATGAATTGTGTTTATGATTATAGATTTCCGAGCGGAACCTAGAGCATCCTCCACCTCGAGATACCCAGGAAAGTTTTCAAACCCTACCTTTTAAGAACTATTATGTTGTGAATATTTCACAAAACTGTGATATATGCATGAGATTGCTTTAAACTGTTTCACGAAGTTTGAGATGTATTACATTACTCAATCGTTGATAATTTCTAGTATATTTTCACAACCGAATTCGAAATGATATGTATTACATTACTCAATCGTTGATAATTTCTAGTATATATTTATAAAAACCCGGAGGTATCCCAGAGGAGTTTATAATTAAGAATGTTAACGCTAGCGAGTAGCGTGGCGTGTATATATTTTAGACCGAGGATCGGTCAGTAAAAAATTGATGAAAACCCTGAAGTATTCCGGAGGTGTTTTAATTAGAATATTAACGTTATAATAGAGCTTGATGTATAAATTGTAAGACCGAGAGTCGATCAGTTTTGTTTTTATAAAATAAAAACTCGGGAATCATTCCGGTGATATTATAGGACAATTACAAGTCCATAATTGTGACGGCCTCAACCCCGGGGTCAGGAGTTGACGTCATCAACAACAACCATAAGATAAACAATTCAATAACATGATATAACTATGACCCCTTTACCAATCACAGTACCCATGTCTTTAATATTGGGGTCTATTTACAAAAGAAATTTACATTAGCAGCATTAGCAACAATAGCAACAATAACAGTAGCAGAATCAACAGCAATACAGAAAAACTGAAATATAAATAAACTAGTCACCGTAGCATTGCTCCTTAAGACAACAACAACCGACTAACTTTCCGTCATTGCTCCATTACCATATCAACACTAATCTGCTACACTACGAAACTTGGCTGGCTATATCAACCACTAATTGTATAAATCAACTGGTATATCAGGTCGGCTTAAGGAACACTGCACTCTACTAGGCACCATAGTCCAATTCCAACCAATCATTCTTCTAAGGAGGATTTCTTATTACCCATAAAGAATTCCTCAACCACTAATTTACTCTCCCAAGGCTAAAATTCCATCATTAAGTCCTAAACTCTCACGGTTACCATTATTCTTAAATGATATCTTGATATGGGACTCCTGTTCTTCTCAACAGTCGCTCTTACTTGCTTTCCATAACGAGGACCATCTAATCGCAGGAATTCATTACCATAGAAAATCCAATAAAATTTCCGACTCGAGGGAATCGAATAAGAAGAAACAGTGAGGAAGATGTAGGTATGACTGGGAGCAACCATACAAGTACGTAAGATGGCCAGTCTTAGTACCATACGGTAACAACGGATAATTCAGTGGCGTCCCACCAAACCCTTTTGTCACATAGAAAAATGGTCAACTCATATGCACTGTTTGCCCCAATCAACCGATAAAGTCTCCGAGAAAAGAAACAATGTTTAAATAGAGATTGAAAAATAAGGAGGGAGAAAAATCTGATTTACAACTAAACCAGCAGAACCCTGAGTGGTTTACTCCGAGTTCCCAACTTTCTCACAGGAAAAGTAAGCAACGTATAGGATAAGAAACAATGACTCTAGAAACAAAATTCGTTTCAAGGAAGAAGTATAAGGGTTCAAAGATATCACCTCCCGATCCAATCCACATGCACTATAAAACTTGGCCGTCATAGCAGCCTCTGACTATTATCATGTTATCCGAACTCACCAAGGTCACACAATCGGGCCAATAACATTCCTTGACATAGAAGAGGTAATATTTAGGAATAACGTCGGCGTCCTCTCAACTGCCACAACAAGGCCCCGCTCAATACTGAATCCTTGCAACCAGACTCATTTTCTCGAGAAAACTAAAAATCTCTATCGAACATTACTAATAATATATACGAAGGGAACGTACTCTAGGTGAGGGAAGTTCCGGTCAATCCTCAATAAACGTCAGGGTTACGTTTTCGAAACCCTTGACTAAACCCATAGACTTGCTCCTCTAGTTGACTTGCTGATCCACATCTATATATATAAACCTTCCTATACTCTTTTGACTCTATTCCTAACCTAAATCAGGGACTGAAACCTGTAGCTCCGATACCAACTGTGCCGGCCTCAACCCCGGGGTCAGGAGTTGACGTCATCAACAACAACCATAAGATAAACAATTCAATAACAGGATATAACTATGACCCCTTTACCAAGATCTTTGCCAGGTTTAAGTATGATTTAGGTTACAACTATTACAACACCAACTTACTACAATTTATCCTGATGCAATTAACCAAATACAACAACTCAACAGACCATCTTTGGTCCAGTATAACTATCTCAGAGGAGCCTGACTCCAAAAGGAACTGGAACTCTGCCCTGACTACCGCGGAAGAATATCCTAAGCATCTGCAATATATATAAAACATTCTGCAAGGGTGAGCAATTGCTTGCTCAGCAGTACCACTATATGAATAACAATAAAACAATGTATGATAAAATAGTGATAGGAACAAAATTCATAACTCGTTAGAAAACATTCATAACCGGATATTTAAAACTAGCATGCTTCCAGAAACAACAATATTAGTCGTGTGCTGTGTATAATTACCAGAATCAAGGCTTATCATGCTATTTCATTTTCACATCATCTGTCTCAAAAAGTTGATTTGTTAAATCAATTTTAAAACTGAATCAATCAAATCTATTGGACATTTAACGGGTGAAGATAGCTGATCAATCTACCCTCACCGTACAGCGACTAGCGGCCATCCAGAAATAGAATGTTTTCCGGAGCTTGGGAAAAGACTAGCTAGGTCTTTCCCCCACGCTGGACTAATTGGTTACACAGAATGCCCAATCCAATTAGCCACTTACGCAACCACATGCTGGGCTGTTACCGAATAACGGGCCTCTTACACAACTCCAATAGATCAACTGAATTCCCTTTTTGCCTCTTTCCAAAATTCCACGACATAGGTGGATCAACACCTTCCACGACATAGGTGGATTAAAACAGTCTCTTTATCCAGTTTCCAAAATCACTGTCACCTATCTCTTTTTAAAACCATTCCGTCACAGCACACTACTCAAAACTTCCTTTTATTTTAATCACGTTTAGAGATAGGTGTTTTTAGAAGTTACTTTTCCCCAAAACATAGTTTTAAACAACATTTTCAAATACAGGGGATACGTAACTTAAAACATTTCTGTTCCATTACGAGAATAAAACATTTAGCTATTCATATATACTGAACCATAAAAGAATGGTCAGGGGTACTTGCCTTGCAGAGCGTTATAACTATCTCTGATTGACCTTGAACCGATTTGGAACACTCGACTTTATCTCTTTACTATTTAACTATCTTGGATCCGACTTTAACGCTCAGGTCCTTCGCTTGGAACCTCGATGCGCTTGTCGACTGATCACTAGGTTATCTTAGTTCGATATCAATTCTTGAGTCCTTCAACTAGAACCTTCAGAGCCGAAATACCCTACGTTAGACGTCTAGGCATGCTTGACATATCCTCGATACCAATTCTACCCAACGATATTCAAACTCGACTCGTAATTATGTACATTATTACAATACAATAACACACCCAACAGTCAGGGTTCATGTTCTCGAGAAATCCGTTTGGTGTTCATTTTCAGAAAATACGTATACTCATCATTTTACGAAATTAGGGTTATTGGGTTTTAACAGAACATTCACCACAACATACAATCACGTTCTGCACAGAATATATGTATATACTTGTTTATACTCTGTTAGATATATTTGATAATGTCATGGCTAATATGTTTTATGTTTAGATTTCAGATCTTATTTGAACAGAACAAATCAGTACTTAACTGATCAGTACTTATACTGGAAGTCAGAACTTAAGGGATATCAGTACTTATGTTATCAGGAGATAGATATCAGAACTTAAGTGCTGAAGGACGATCAGATAAGGACAGTAGCTGATTAAAGTTAAGAAGATCAAGATAAACATAAGAAGAGATATGCATGAAGAAGGAATTCCGTGAAGAATGGAATACTTGGAATAGAAGATATCTGATTGATATATTTTAGGAAGCAGAATTATATTCCATATCAATTAGCGAATATCTTGTAACTGTGTAGTATATAAACACAGGAATAGAGTTTACACTATAAGTGTTATAATTATCGAGAATATTATTCAATATAACTCTAGAAGCTCTCGTGATATTTTGTTCATCACTGAGAGATAACAGTTCCAGATTGTAACAGAGTTTATTGTTTAAATAAAGTTTGTTTTCTGTTACATAAGTTCTTGAAGTTTGATTTGATTGTAATAAACACTGTATTCACCCCCTCTACAGGAAAGTGTGACCTAACAAGTGGTATCAGAGCTATCTGTTAACACACATACAGTTAAAGATCCAAACACAATCATGTCTGACACAGAAACTCCAACTAAGCCTACCAAAACTGAGGAATCATCAAAGACATCAACCCAGAGTCGATATGAGACTATCAGAGTTCCCATATTGAGACCATCTGAATATCCCATATGGAAGGTAAGGATGACCATGTTTCTGGAAGCAACAGATCCAGAATACCTTGATAGAATCAGGGAAGGGCCTCACAAACCTACCAAGCTCGCTGTTGTAGTTCCAGGTGAAGCAGCAATGACCGTACCAAAGGAAAAGAATGATTACACTGCTGAAGATATAGCATCTATTGCTAAGGATGCCAAGGTACGTCACTTATTGCATAGTGCCATTGATAATGTAATGTCAAACAGGGTAATCAACTGCAAGACTGCTAAGGAGATATGGGATGCACTGGAGACAAGGTGTCAAGGAACTGAAACAGTTAAGAAGAACAGGAAGACAATACTCACTCAAGAGTATGAACACTTTGACTCTAGGACTAATGAGTCATTGACTGATGTGTATGAAAGATTTGTCAAACTCTTGAATGACTTGTCATTGGTTAATAAGGAGTATGATCTTGAAGATACAAACCTCAAATTCCTGTTAGCTCTTCCTGAATGTTGGGATTTGAAGGCAACAACAATAAGAGACAACTACAATCTTGATGAAACAACTCTTGATGAAATCTATGGAATGCTCAAGACTCATGAACTTGAGATGGAACAAAGAAGCAAGAGGAAAGGAGGAAAGTCAAGAACAGTTGCTCTCAAGGCTGAAGAGGAATCCCCCAAACCATCCTCCTCAAAGAAAGACAAGGGTAAAGCTCTTATCATAAAGTCTGATACTGAGTCATCAAGTTCTGAGAGTGATGATGACTCAGATTCTGAAAGCTTGCCTGAAACTGATGCTGATGAGGAGATGATGAAGCTGTGTGCTCTCATGGTGAAAGGAATCACAAAGATTGCATACAGGAAGTTCAGGAAGGGAAAGAAGTTTTCCAGGAAAGGCATAAGTTCTGATAAGAAGAATTTCAGAAGATCTGAAGGAAAAGGAGGAAAGTCTGACAGAGGAGATTACGCTAATGTTAAATGTTATAATTGTGGTGAGAAAGGCCACATATCTCCTGATTGCAAGAAGACCAAGAATGACAAAGGCAAAGCTCTTGTCACAAAGCAGAAAAGCTGGACAGACACCTCAGACTCTGAAAGTGAGGAGAACTATGCATTGATGGCAAATGCTGATAAATCAAGTTCTGAGAGCAGTTCTGAAGCTGCTGAAACAAAGGTACCTCAGACTACTTATGCTTTTCATACTGATGATATTAATGAGTTGAGAAGATATCTTAAAACCATGTTTGTTAGTTATAGAGATCAAACTTTAACATGTGAAAGATTAACTTCTGAAAATCTTGCTTTTAAGAAAAGGAATAATTTCTTAGAAAAAGAGTTAGTCATGTTTCATCAAACTCAGAAGGATAGAGATGATGCTTTTTATGTTAGGGATGAAGTGCTAAAAATGAATGAATCTCTAAAAACTGAGTTAGAAAAGGAGAGAGAGATTATCAGAACTTGGACTAACTCTGGCAAAACAACTCAAAATTTACTAAGCAGTGGAAACTGGAAAGAGGGCTTAGGTTATGGAGAAAATAATGAAAAAGGAACTGAAGTAACTAAGCCTGTTGATAAGCAAAAGCCGAAGTTAAAACCTGTTAAGTTTGTAACTGAAAAATCTGAAAATGAGAAATCAGAAGTTAAAAAGGAATTAGCTTCTGACAAACTAAAACAGGAAAAGACAGCTGAAGTTAACATAGGCTTAATGACAAAGAAGCAGCTTAAGCATAAGCTGAAAGATGTTAAGAATGCAAACAAGGTAAAATCACCTAGGAAAAACAGGAATGGAAAGGAAGGTGTGAATAAAAGCAATAACTATAAATCTGTTCCTGATGCTCCTAGGAAAGCATGTTATAACTGTGGAAGTTCTAACCATCTGGCTTCTTTTTGCAGGAAGAATAAGAATATTAACTCCTTATCTACAAAGTCAGGAGTTAAGAGTCAGTCTGTTAGATACAAACCACAAAATCCTTGTTTTCATTGTGGTAGTTTATGGCATTCCATTTATACTTGTAAGGAATATCATAGTTTGTACTATGATTATTATCAAATAAAACCTTCTTTAAAGAAAGTTTCTGTTGTTCCTTCTAGTATAAGTTCTGATAAGAAAACTGTTAACATAAACTCTGATGCTAAATCCGCTGCAAATGTTAACAAACCTAAAAAGGCCAAAGGATCCAAGCAAGTCTGGGTCCTTAAAACTAATAATTAGTGGTCTTTTTGATTGCAGGGCAACAGGAAAAATATTTTAGTTCTGGACAGTGGATGTTCAGGACACATGACTGGAAATAAGGCCCTGCTATCAGACTTTGTGGAGAAAGCTGGCCCAAGTGTTTCTTATGGAGATGGCAACATTGGAAAAACCTTGGGATATGGCAATATCAATCTTGGGAATGTCATCATTAAAGATGTAGCTCTGGTCTCAGGACTTAAACACAACTTACTGAGTATAAGTCAAATCTGTGACAGAGGTTATCATGTTGATTTCTTTGCAGAACATTGTGAAATAGTTAGTAAATCTAAAGGAAAAATTGTTCTAAAGGGATTCAGGTGTGGTAACATTTATGAAGCTAAGCTTTCAACAAGTTCTGATGGTTCTGCAATCTGTTTAGTGAGTAGAGCCTCAACTGAAGAAAGCTGGAATTGGCACAAGAAACTCTCTCATTTAAACTTCAACAAGATAAATGAACTGATCAAGAAAGATCTTGTGAGAGGACTGCCAAAATCAGTATTTGTTCCTGATGGTCTTTGTGACTCATGTCAGAAGGCTAAACAAAGAAAATCTTCGTTCAAGAGCAAGACTGAATCATCAATTCTTGAGCCTTATTATCTGCTTCATGTTGATCTATTTGGACCAGTGAATGTCATGTCTATTGCAAAGAAGAAATATGCGTTGGTCATAGTAGATGAGTTCACCAGATACACATGGGTGTATTTCTTGCACACAAAAAGTGAAACTGCATCTATCCTGATTGATCATGTCAAACATCTGGATAAATTGATCAAAGATTCTGTGAAAATTTTGAGGAGTGATAATGGCACTGAATTCAAGAATTTGATAATGGAAGAGTTCTGCAAAAATCATGGAATAAAGCAGGAATTTTCTGCTCCTGGAACTCCACAGCAAAATGGAGTTGTTGAAAGGAAGAATAGAACTCTAATTGAAGCTGCACGAACAATGCTTGAAGAAGCAAAGCTTCCAACCTATTTCTGGGCTGAAGCTGTGCAGACTGCTTGTTTTACTCAAAATGCAACACTCATTAACAAGCATGGAAAAACACCATATGAGATGGTGAAGAACAAGAAGCCAAATCTCAAATACTTTCATGTATTTGGATGTAAGTGTTTTGTTCTCAAGACTCATCCTGAACAGCTATCCAAGTTTGATCTAAAAGCTGATGAGGGAATCTTTGTAGGATATCCACTTTCTACAAAAGCCTTCAGAGTCTATAATTTGAGAACAAAAGTGGTCATGGAATCTATCAATGTCTCTTTTGATGACAAGAAGATCACTGGACTTGAAGATTGCATTGATCATGATCAGCTGAGATTTGAAAATGAAGATTCATATTCTGATACCTCAAGTCCTGACAGTCTAAGTCCTGATACTGTGAATTCTGATGGATTAAACTCTGATGTTATTGAAACTGTGGTGACTACGTCAAAGGAAGATGCACCAATGCAGGGGGAGCATACTCAAGATATTATCACATCTCAAGAAACATCAGAACATACATCTGGCTCTTCAAATTCTGATTCGTCAAGTTCTGATAAGCCAAGTACTTACAGTGCTGAAAATCTAAATACTGAAGGATCCAACTCAGAGAGCATAGTTTCAGGGGGAGCATCAGAAAATGAAACCGAAGACAGCATGAATCATGGGGGAGCATCCAGTTCTAGAGAAAATCTTCCATCTGCAAGGAAGTGGACAAAATCACATACACCTGATTTAATAATTGGAAATCCTGAGGCAGGTGTCAGAACTAGAACAGGTACTTCGAATGAATGTCTTTACAATTCTTTTCTCTCTCAGTCTGAGCCAAAGAAAGTGGAAGAAGCTCTTCAAGATGCTGATTGGGTGCAAGCAATGCAGGAAGAGTTGAATGAATTTGAAAGAAACAAAGTCTGGACCTTAGTGCCAAGACCCAAGAATAGATCGGTTGTTGGTACAAAGTGGGTATTCAGAAACAAAACTGACAGTGATGGCATAATTGTAAGGAACAAGGCAAGGCTGGTTGCAAAAGGATATTCTCAACAGGAGGGAATTGACTATGATGAAACATTTGCTCCAGTTGCTAGGTTAGAAGCCATAAGGATATTCATGGCTTATGCTGCTCACAAAAAGTTTACTGTCTTTCAAATGGATGTGAAAAGTGCTTTTCTCAATGGAGAATTGGAAGAGGAAGTATATGTTGAACAACCTCCAGGCTTTGTAGATTCCAAACATCCAGATTATGTCTACAGGCTTGATAAAGCACTTTATGGACTTAAGCAAGCTCCTAGAGCATGGTATGAGACATTAGCTCAGTTTCTTCTGGAAAGTGGATTCAACAGAGGAACTATTGACAAAACATTGTTCTATCTCAACCATGGCAAGGACTTACTTCTGATCCAGATTTATGTTGATGATATTATTTTTGGGTCTCCAAATGATAAACTTTGCAAAAAAGTTTGCCAACCTAATGCAGTCAAGATATCAGATGAGTATGATGGGAGAACTTAGTTATTTTCTGGGCCTTCAAGTCAAGCAGAGTGAAGAAGGAACTTTTATTTGTCAATCTAAGTACACCAGAAACTTGCTGAAGAAATTTGGAATGCAAGACTGTTCAAGTGCATCCACTCCCATGGCCACGGCAACAAAACTGGATAAGGATACTGGTAATTCAGTAGATATTACTGATTACAGAGGTATGATTGGCTCACTTCTCTATCTAACTGCTAGTAGACCAGATATCATGTTTGCTACCTGTCTTTGTGCAAGATTTCAAGCAGATCCAAGAGAACCTCACTTAACAGCTGTAAAAAGAATCTTTAAGTATCTTAAAGGAACAGCTGATCTAGGATTATGGTATCCTAGAGAATCAGATTTTAAATTAATAGGTTACTCAGATGCAGATTTTGCAGGTTGCAAAATTGACAGGAAAAGCACAAGTGGAAGCTGCCAATTTCTTGGAGGCAGGTTGGTTTCTTGGTATAGCAAAAAACAAAAGTCAATTTCCACATCAACTGCAGAAGCAGAGTATATTGCTGCAGGAAGCTGCTGTGCACAGATTCTCTGGATGATAGAATCAGTTACTGATTATGGGTTAACATATTTCAAAATCCCTATTTACTGTGATAATCAAAGTGCTATTGCTATGACAGGTAATCCAGTTCAACACTCTATGACAAAGCACATCAGCATCAGGTACCATTTCATCAGGGAACATGTGGATGAAGGTACAGTGGAATTGCATTTTGTTCCCACAGATCAACAGTAGCAGATATCTTCACAAAACCACTGTGTGAAGCTACCTTTTCAAATTGGTAAATGAACTTGGAATGATTTCAGGTTCTTTCTCTAAATCTGCTTAAACTTGTTCTATGTTATCAGACTTTATGACTCA